>NC_059430.1:132359260-132391156 GCF_021028975.2 Sphaerodactylus townsendi | reverse complement strand
GAGAGAGAGAGAGAGAGAGAGAGAGAGAGAGAGAGAGAGAGAGAGAGAGAGCTATATCTATGGAAAGTGGATTGGAGAGAGAACACCCAGGCGAAAAACCTTGGCAGCCACACCACCGCTCTCTTTGTACATCAAGGCCAGGGGGATACAGGTGACTGCAAAGGGGCGTTCAGCAATCCAGCTCGCATTCCCCGCAAGAAATTAGCTCTGACTTACGAGGCAAGCGTCCGGATCTGACTGCGGGAACTGGAAAATGCCCCCCTGAAAGAAAAGCTGCCAGGGGACCAGATCTCTAACCATAACACCAGCCTTCCAAATCAGGTTCTAGGTTTGCAGTGCGCACAGCTCCTTAGTGACCCATAAGGTTCAGTGGAGGGGGAGGGATGGTATTCTTGCACCCACAAGGCAGATGAGGAGGTGGGGGAGGCACAGTTTCTACTTGGGTGCTGAAGTGAGATTTGAACCCCTTGCAGCAGCTTCTGTGTGCCATGGGCTAGGCATCCATGGCTAAGAGGGAGTAACATCTTTCTCTGGCACCCCTTGAAGAAGCCTGTGGCTCAAAGGCAGAAAATTTGCCTTGCATCCCTGGGAGCCTCTTGTAAACATAAGAAAAGCCCTGCTGGATTAGACCTCAGTCGGCTTAAACATAAGGGTGGCATTAGTAGGCAGTATTAGTGTGATGTATGTCAATTAATCTTTGGATTAATTGAATAAAGTGAACTGGTTGTTGTGGGCTTTCCAAGCTGTGTGGCCGTAGTCTGGTAGATCTTGTCCCTAACATTTTACCTGCAAAACATTAAGAACAAGATCTACCAGACTACGGCCACACAGCTTGGAAAGCCCACAACAACCAGTGGAGTCTGGCTGTAAAAGCCTTCGACAATCCATTGAATAAAGTTTATCAGAGGTGAGCCAGCCAATTTATCTCCCTGTCTGGATACGTACACCAGTTTCCGTTGTTCAGATTTCACCAGCCATTGTTTGTGTTTGTGTGTGTCAAGTGCTGTTAAGTTGCCACCCGCTCACGGCAACCCCTCCTAGGGATTTTCAAGGCAACAGATGTTCAGTGGTGGTTTTGCCATTTCCCAGACCTTTTTGGTTGGCTCCTCATCCTCCATGTGCTAACCGGGCCCGACCTCCCGCTTAGCTTCAAAAACCTCGATGAGATTAAGCTAGTTGAGCCCATCCAGGTCAAGGCAACAGTGATGGTAGGCCATCGCCTGCCTCTGCATAGCAACTGGACTTCTCAGCCCTTGTGTGCTCTTCAAATCATCTGTAATGGATCAGCTGCTCTCATGCGCAGCTTGTCTGAAAGCGAACATCATTTCTGATACTTGGCTCGGCCTCCTTCCTTTCTGAGAAGTAGTATGGGAAGCACCTGTGCAGCAGGGCATTCTCGGTGGCGGCACCCATACTTCTTAGAACAGCTTCTCCTTAGGGAGTAGCACCTGGGACCTTTTCACTAAAGATACCGGATAGTGCCATCCCAATAATAGAGTTACATCATTTTAAGCCCACTGCTTTGGACTGTACTATTCTTCTCCCCAGGGGACAATTTCTTTTTATATTCTTTCTCCCTGGAACCTCAGTATGATTATTTTTTTTTATCTATTTAGTATTGCTGCTGGAATTTTTTTCCCTGGTTTTAATCTGGGGTTTTAATTACAACCATTCTAATTCTGCTGATTGCTTTTGCAGGTTTTAATTGCTTACTAATTCTAATTTTTCTCTTGATGTTATCAACCTTATTTATTCGTCTGCTGTTTTCTCTGTTTCGGTGAAATTTAATTTTAATGGTATAGTGCTTGTTTGGATGTTAATTGCTTTCGACATTTTGTGCCAGCCACCTCAGGAATCAGTTTTCTGTTTGAGGGGCGGGATGTAACTATCAAATTAAATGAATAATCAATAGTAATGCACAAGACAGTGACCCTAATATCGTGGTAGAGGCACGCATAGAATTAACTCTCAGGCTTATGCTCGAATTTCTCCCTTGCTGGGGTCAGCACCTGCAAAATTAGTAAATGAACCGTTGCCTTACACAAACAGGTCAGTCATACAGTAGCTATACAATTTGCAAGACTTCAGGGGATAAAATTCTGCAAGTAGCCAGTCCCAAAGAGAACATTTCTAGCACTAACAAAGCAATTCCGGCAGGACGTGCCATGAGGTCGAAGGGGGCAGGAATGCCTATTTGCACAGAGCCAAGAAAATCCATTTGCAAGTCTGCAGTGAGTCACACAAACACTGTCAGGAGAGAAGTCTAGGAAGCTCTTCTCCTGCAAGATGGTCTACTTCATGGGTTGGTAAGCATCCCTGCCAGTCTATTGTATCCTGACTCTCCTATCATCTCTGAATTCATCTGAAATCTGGGTAGAACTAGACAATCAAGCATCCCAATAATGAAGACCAACTACTGTTAACAGTTGTCACTGTGTTCATTTGTTTTACTTCATTTGTACATTTTTCTCCCCAATTGGAAACCAGTTTGCTGTAAGAGGCAGTTTGCACGTTTTAATCTGGGAAATTCATTGTGGAGATCCAGGGCAAGAGGGGCCAACTGGGGTCATTTGTCTGTGTTTCTTACTGGGATTCTCCCAGATGAGTCCTGGGCAGCTGCCATTTCCAAGCAGTGACTCCAAGACATCAGTAGAAAAACTGGACAGAGAAATATAATGCTTGTGTCAGGGCCAGAGAGAAAAGAACGAGGACAGCATCCCTCCATCAAGAAAGAAGCCTGAGATGCCATTTCCACCCATTTCGTGTGGCTTCCTGACCGAAAGCGATCCCCCCAAGCAGGACCATTTTCCCCAGCCCCTAAGAGCCTCCTGACATGTGGGTCGGATGCAGCTGTGCTGGGCCTACTAATGGCTCCAGTGGAGCACACTTTACCACCTGCCCGTGACTCTCCCTTCTCAGGAGTCCCCAAAGCTAATGGGAAGGGTGGAAATCGGGTAGATAGAACTAATCTCTCCCCTTCTCCTTCCACATAAATAAGGATAAATGGAGTCATGATGTAGAAGCTGTCGGAGTTATTGAGGCTGAGCCGGAACAGGGAGTGAGCAGCAGAGGACGCCTCGGCCAGTTGCAGGGAGAGAAGCTAAAAGGGAGGCTTGGATACAGCCCAGTGACTGTTTTGCAGCCCTTGATGGGCTGGGCAGCAAAAACCTGTGGCCACTGCCTTGGGAAACCTGCAATCCTAGCAGAATGGAATCATAGAATCATAGAGTTAGAAGAGACCACCAGGGCTATCAAGTCCAACCTCCTGCCCTGCGGGAACACACAATCAAAGCACCCCCGACATATGTGTTCATCCAGCCTCTCTTTAAGAACCTCCAAAGAAGGAGACTCCACCACATTCTGAGGGGGTACATCTCCACTGTTGAACAGCCCTTGACCGTCAGGAAGTTCTTCCTAATGTTTAGGTGGAATTTCTTTTCCTGCACCTTGAATCCATAACTTTCTGTCCTAGTCTCTGAGGCAGCAGAAAACAAGCTTGCTCCCCCCCCCGACATGGCATCCCTTCAAACATTTAAACCTTCGGGCTTCTCCAGACTAAGCATCCGCGGCTCCTTCTTGAATTATGATACCTAGAACTGGAACACAAAGCTCAGTGTGAGAGGTCTGATCCAGTGCAGAGTAGAATAATACAATTACTTCCCAATGATCTAGACACTATAATCCCATTGATGTGGGGAGATGTGGGGTCAAGAGACATTCTCAAATGAGGGGGATATTGCTGACAATGAATTAGCTCCCCATGCTGTCGGGAATCAAGATAGTTAGGAGGCTGGAGCGCACTGTGTGACAAATGGATGAGGATTTGGTTACCTGCCTCCAGGTGGTGGCTGGAGATCTGCTAAGATGACAACTGATCTCCAGGCAACAGAGACCAGTTCCCTTGGAGAAAATGGCTGCTTTGGAAGACAGATACTTATAGTAGTGGTGGTGGGACTCTGAGCACTCCAGATGTTATGAACTACAACTCCCATCAGCCCCTGCCAGCATGGCCAGGGGCTGATGGGAATTGTAGTCCATAACATCTGGAGTGCCAAAGGTTCGCCACCACGGTACTATAGCATTGTACCCCTACACCAATTCCTTCCCCCCCGCTCTCCAGACTCCATCCCCAAAATCTCCAGGGAATTTCTCAACCTGGAGTTGACAACTCTAGCTGGAGAGTCTGGGACCTTGCAGGAACAAGAGATGAATGTGGGGCGGGGGTGGAAATGACAGAGATCTATATTATGCGCAGGGTGGGAGAGAGCTGACAAAGATAATGTTGTTCTCCCAAAATGTTAGAACAAGGAGGATGTCCAAAGAAGCTGATGAGCAGCAGATTTAGCAGGGACAAAAAGGAAGTATTTCCTTCACACTGGGGCTTTCCCCACTTACCTTCTGCTTCACGCTACCTCCGGGAAAGTAGCTTAGGGTCCAGCAGCGCTCCCCACTTGCAAGGGCATGGGTAACCACGCAGTTGCCCTCCCCACACTGTCAGCTCTTGCCCCACCTCACAGCGCATCATTCCTGGTGCTGAAGAAACGGCACCTTTTGATGACCTCCTCTGCAGAGTATCGGGGGTTGTGGGGAACCCTGAGAGCTGCCAGGAATGATGTTTCACTGAGGGGGCGCGCGAGTGGCGCTACAGAGCAGAAGGTGAGTGGGGAAAGCCCCACTGTGTGTTATTAGAAGGTGAGACGGTTGCCAGAGCTGGTAGTGAGGGTCACAGGCATGACTGGTTTAAAGCATGGGCTTGGATAGGTCACTAGACTGGACTGGATAATTGGACTGGACGGGTGACCCAGATGGCTCCAGCATGACTGATTGGACTGGACTTCTCTTCTCTTTCTTTCTGCAGAGTTCTTTCCTTCCTTTGGAGTGATAGTGTACACATGTTTCTTTGCACATGCTGGAGTGATTTCTTCCTCCCAAGGGATAAGCAATTTCTATTTCTGCTACTGACCAGAGAGAGGGAAACTTCATGTATTGCCCATACAGGAGTTGGTGGGGGTGGGGGGTGTGCACTTCTAGATCAGAGAGTGGGGAAGTCGCTGGAATCTCAAGCCACAGAGCTTCTGCATTTAGAAAGCCAGCAATGGTCAGTTCTCGTTGGTTCCTCCCACGATTTTACCCTACAGAGCATAAGCTTCCATTAGTTTTGCAAATGGTACTTTAAAATAAAATGAAAATGAAGCCAAGCAAATTGCTTGGAAGATAATGATTCTGGAGGGAAATGGATGCTTGTTAAGGATTCAGTGAATTTCAGCCATGCTGCTGTGGCCAAATGTTCCTCCCTCATATTTCTGCCTGCCAGAGAGTTTTCTTTAAAGAACTAGGACCATCCTGCCTTCTTAGAGATATTCTTGTAGGGGGTGGAAACCCTGAACAGAGGAAGGCTCCTAGCTTAAGTCAGATTGCAAGTCTGCCTTCTTCTAATCCCAAGGACTTAGTCCTGAAGCACAGTAACTTACAATGTCTTTAGGTATGCATGCAGAGGTGGAATCCAGCAGGTTCTCACAGGTTCCCCGAGTAGGTTACTACTCATTTGTGCGTGCCAAGAGGGGGTTACTTTAATTGGTGATTTTGCCAAGTGATTTTTGGCTCTAGTTAATGCCTCTCCCTCTCAGCAGTAGCTGCAGAACTTGAAGCAGTCTAGCAGGAGGGTGCACCAGCGTGCAGCGTGGCAGCCTGCACCTGCACTGCATTCCCCCCCGCCCATGATCTCAGCGCAGTGGCTGCGCCCTTGCCACAGCTCCGCCCCAGGGAATGCCCCACTCTGTGAATGCCTGACCACGCTTCCCATCGCGTCTCCGCCTAGCCCCATTGGCGCTACGCCCACAGTTTGAATCCCACCACCATGGGAACCTGTTACTAAAATTTTTGGATCCCACCACTGGGCATCTACCCATGCAAACCATTGAATGAGCCCCCCCAGGGGCTGGCCGCGAGGCTGCAGCTTCTAGGCTTGGAGGGTACCTGTGGCCCTCCAACCCACAAGTCTCTCCCCTGGCCCCTCTACATAAGAAAGGGATGACATGTAACTGTGGTGAAAAAGAGACAAACAGAGAACGTGGAGAAAGAGGACCACTTATGCACAAGGCGCCTACTGCGCCGATAGAGGTGAATGTTGGTCTGCAGCCAGATTTCTAAATGTAGTGCAAGTATTTCCTCAAGCCTCAAGCTTTCACTTCCTATGCTATCCACAGCAAGTAAGACCACTTGTAAAAATATTTTTTAATTTTGCTTCGCTGCCAGAGTAGGGACTGATTTGCCAGTGAGCACAGCTTTGCTCCCAGACCTCTTCCCACCCCCCCAGCCGGGCCTACCAGACAATCTGCTGCCCAGCCTCCTCTCCCCATGTATATCCTCCAGGATCTTTTTTAATTTTTGAATTCTCATATCACTATATTGTCGATGTAAAAATAATAACATGTCAATTCCTCCAAACACCTGATTTGCCTGTTCATCCGCCCCCATCAGTCTCCTATTCCCTCCTCATTGATTGACAGACACTAGGATATCTCCAGCCCTTCCAGTTTTACACCCAAGTGATCAGCGCATCTGTGTCCACAGGTGGGAAAAACGCTGTTGGCCCTTGATGTTTCATGCCTTCACAGCACATCGGGAGAGGGATTATCAGGACCCTGGGAAGCTTTGCAAAAGGCAATCCATGCCACCCTTTGGTGGTTTGCCTGCCACCACTACTTCCCCATCACATCCTGCCATTGAAGACAATCAGCAATCGGGCAAAGTTTGCAGTGATGCTATATTCAAGACTTTTTTTCAATAATAGTTCACCTTTTTAATATCAATATTTTGTTATATCAATATGAGAATTTAAAAATTAAATTAAAAATTAAAGGACACATACGTGATAGCGGATAACCCACAAAAACAAGCTGGAGATCATAGAGGCCGCTTCCTCCCCTGGACACAAGCAAAAAGCCAGCCGGGTGGGCAATGCCTGCTCTGCTGCAAACAGGGCAGTGGGCAACAATACCAAATGTGCCCTGAAACAAAGACTTCTCCTGGCATTGAAGTGGCTGGAGCCCCCCAGACAGGGCTTAAGTGTTAAGCTCTTAGGATGTAAGGTTGTGGGTCTAGTCTCAGTGGGTCGGGAACCTTTCTCCCCTCAAAGAGCCATTTGCGGCTCACCCTCACCCCACCCACTCGCTCGCTTCCCATCCGCTTCCGGCCACTTGCTCGGCTGGCCAGCCTCCCTCCCCCGCCACACACACACACACAATACCACACCCCCGCTGGCTAGATATGGCCCGCCTCCTGCTTCCCCTGCAGGGCGGGCGATAGGCCCGGGCGGCTTGGCTTGCCCGGCCGCCGGGCTGGAGTGCCTAAGCCCCGCAAGCAGCGGGGCGGGCAGGGAGCCAGAGGCTCATGGGCGCTGGCCTCGGCTGGCCACTGGTTGAGATGTGCCCTGCCTCTGCTTCCTGCAGGGCGTGGGCTAAGAGGGGGGCCGGCGGTTCTGCTCATGGAGCCACAGAACAGTGGGCGAAGACGATGCTGCCTCGGCGAGTCGCGGGTTCCTGGACCCCTGGTCTAGTTTCTCATTTTTGCAGATAAACACCCTATTGGGAACTGTTGTGGCCTTATTTTAAGTAAAAGCTCTTGGACCAAGAAGGTCAGGAGCCTTTTAAGCTCTCTATTCTCCAGCAGGAAAAGGGATATTTGGTCATTGACCATAAATAAAGACTTTTTCTTCAGCAGGAAAAAGGGGGGGGTGCAGTCAGAGAGCCCCTACAGCTGAAGAAATGTTGCCTTTGTTGCCCATTTATGATTAAATATCACAACACCTACTTAAAGAAATGCTTTTCAAACAGAACATTTTCCAGTCTCTTTGTATAATGAAAAGATTCAGGTCTCTTTGCTAGAGCTGGAACTCTGGAATAATCCTAGACAAACTGGCGGGTGGGGGTGAAGGGGTAGTAGCATCGGGCTTCAGCAAAGGGCTGTCTAGGAAACCATTAAGTGGCTACCAATGTTAAAGCTGAGGATATCATTTAGGGGGGGGTACTGGGAGGTGGGCAGGAAAGGTGCATTTGTAGGATGTCTGCATTGTGCAGGGGTTGAACTAGATGACTCCCTTTGAAGTCCCTTCAAACTTCAGTTTTCTGTGTTTCTACTGTATCCACACTGCAACCCCTTCAAGGTAGGCTAGGTTGAGGGAGGGTCACATCTTCAGGCACAGGATGCATTTGAAATGAGTTCTCCCTGCTCAGCCACATTTAGCCACCTGCCCCACACCCTCTATTGTCATTTGTTTTGGGGTGGAGGGAGCTGGTCGCACTCAGCATGCACGCACGCTAACAATCCAGCATCTTTCTGATGTCCCTGACCAGCCTCCTCGGGACAGGCTGGCTGCACAATTATTGGGCGACTCTATTCTATTTTCCTTTTCCCCAGCAAGCCAGCCCAGCTGTGTGTGCAGGTGAAAATGGAAATTGGTCTCATGGCAACTCAATTCGTGCTAGAAACAGTTCGTGCAAGCAACTTGGAGATGAGTTTCGGGCCTGGCAGCCCCTCTCCCTTCCAATGTCATTTATAAATGAGCAATCTTTGGCAGGTTTCAGCTTACCACATCAAAACCTGAGCTTAGCAGGAGGGCTGGCTCCAGTGGTGGGATTCAAAATAATTTTAACAACCAGTTGGTTGTGGTGGGTTTTCCGGGCTGTGTGGGCTGTGGCCTCCAATGGATCTTGTTGTTCCTAACGTTTCACCTGCAACTGTGGCTGGCATCTTCAGTAGGTGTATCACAGAGGGAAGTCTCCGGTTTCTGCACGCTGTGTCCAGTGAAAAGGGCATGTTTAGTGGGGTCCATGTCGCAGGGTGGGGAACCAATCAGTAAGTGTTTGGGTGGAACTTGTGCAAAGTTGTGGTTGATAGTATTGTATTGTGGGTGGGGGTTTCAGTCCAGGGAATGATTCACATTTTCATGCCCTGCAGCAGCAGCAGTATTGGCTTAAATGTGCAAATCCTGTGTTTGGGTGTAGTCCATTGTCCATGAACTTAGCATGCCCTTGGGGTTTGCTTTTGGTGTTTTTAAGTACTAGTAGCCAAGCTTTGTTAATTCTCAGAGTCTTTTCTTTCCTGTTGAAATTGTCTTGGTGTTTGTGAATTTCAGTGGCCTCTGTAACTGGGTCCCTTATATTCAAGGCAAGGGGGAGAGATTAACCCACCACTAGCCACCAATTGTAACGGGATGGGTGGCCTGCCATCAAGGTTCCCACCTAACTGACCAGTGGGGTTTCCTTTGCCACCCAAAGTATCCCAGGCTAGTGTTCAGGGATCTTCTTTTTACTCTGCTGCCACCATTAAAGAGAAGGAACTGGGAATCCCAAAACGGCTGCTGGCTGCCAAATATATAAAGGATCCCACCTCACATTCGCTCTTGGTCTGAGGGGAATGTCCTTCAGAGTCCCATGTACAAAAATGGAGGGAATTCAAAATTGGCTGGGATTCTAGTCTCACTGACAGGCACTCTTCCACCTCTCACACACAAACGCAGGCTGGCACGAGGGTAACTTGAACACAGCGAATTAAATATATTTTAAAAACAAAAGAAAACTTTTTAAACTGGCTCAGAGAGGTACCTCAACGCTTGATGGTTCTCAGAGAGGTTCTTTTCACTTTAAAAAAAGTTACAGAGCTTCAGGATATAACTTAGGTTTCTCAGACTTCTTAACTCCATACTCAGACAATAACGCAGGTGTCTCCTCAGAAACGACTTTTGGCTTTTAAATGTATCTCTTTACTTCTTTTCCCTCACAGACACACCTCTTTAATTCCTCATTTCCTTCCGGCTGCTCTAACTGTTTCACACACCCTCAGTCCTGGCCCCTGTGGAGTTTTCCCAGGCATTACACAGCCCCCCTCACTCCCACACTCCAAACCTGGGCTCTGTTTGAGACAATGGTGGATATCCTCTGAGCATATCTCCAGAGGTACAGGGATTCACAATTCCCATCAACCCCTGCCAGCATGGCCAATTGGCCATGCTGGCAGGGGCTGATGGGAATTGTAGTCCATAACATCTGGAGTACCAAAGGTTCGCCACCACGGGCCTAGAGGTTTGGGGGCTTCCCAGACTGGTGTTATACAGGGGCAGGACAGACTCCTGGGTCTGGTCAATATCTACTGACAAGCCTCTGGCCGGCGCTTCACTCTGCACCAACAAGCCAGTGCCTTCCTTCCTCTCACAAGCTTCCTTCGCTTGAGGAGAGTCACTAGAATCCTGCCAGTTATCTGAGCTGGACCAGAATCCCTTTTCACCAGAGACGGAGCTGAGAGACTTCACTCCACAGACTCTGCTCTCAACTCAACACGAGCTGCTCTCTTCAGAACTCCCAGGCTCTCTCTGTCTTTCTGTTCATCTAGCAGCGTTTTAGCGCCCTTTTACATTGGCCAGGGGCAACAGTGCCTTCCATCGACCAATCACCTTGCTTTTATTTAAATTAGGGCCTGCTGCCTTACTTTTACTGTCACACAGCCTCTTCAAGCAGGCCTACTTCACACCAGCCCTTTAGGGTGGGGCAAGTCCGTTACACCTCCCTGTGCAGTCTGACATAGTAACCTTCTGAATTGTCCAGAATTTCAGTGTTTTCAAATAAAATGTTATGTCCAGTTTTGTTCTGCAACTGCAGGTTTTTCAGGATGATTAAGCCGACAGTGTCTTTCGTGCTCCTTAATACTGCTAAAACCCACCAGCAATGCAATACTATCAATCAATCACATATTTGCATAACAAGTTCCACCCAAACACTTACTGATTGGTTTCCCACTCTGGGACATGGACAATATATACCCCACTAAATATTCCTTTCTCACTGACACAGTGTGTAACAGACTTCCCTCTGTGATACACCTCCGAAGATGCCAGCCACAGATGCAGGTGAAATGTTAGGAACAAGATCCACCAAACCACGGCCACACAGCGCGGAAAACCCACCACAGCCAGTTGAATCCGACCTGAAAGCCTTCGACAACAACAACTGATTGTTTACAAGCACCGTTTTAACAACAGGTTCTGCCAAAGTGGTACGAACCGGCTGAATCTCACCACTTGGCTGTCCCTGGGACAGTGATGGCGAACCTTTTCGAGACCGAGTGCCCAAACTGCAACCCAAAACACACTTATTTATCACAAAGTGCCAACGCGGCAATTTAACCTGAATACTGAGGTTTTAGTATAAAAAAATGGTTGGCTCCAAGGCGTGTGTTACTCAGGAGTAAGTTTGGTGGAAGTCAGTGGCTTTGCTTTGAAGCAACTGTGCAATGCTTCAAATGGGTGAATCACGACCCTAGGAAGATTTACTCAGAAGCAAACCCCATTGCCAGCAACTGAGCTTACTCCTAGGTAAAGAATCACGCTTTCGTTCTTCCCATGAAAATCAATAGGGTTTAACAGCAGTTAACAGGGTTACCTACACTGCTTCCCCAAAACTAGGTCTTAGGTTTAATGCTAATAATCTCCCTGAAATAATTACATTATTATCACATGACGAACTCTGTGTATGCATGCCCACAGAGAGGGCTCTGAGTGCCACCTCTGGCACCCATAGGTTCGCCACCACTGCCCTAGGAGATTCCACTTGTTATCATATCAGTTGTTATTTCCAGCTCTTGCATTTGTTTTTGGCCAACATCTTTCTCAAAATCTTTTATCCACTGCGCCTTACTGTTGTAATCTTTCTCGTTTTCCCACAGATCTTTCCAAAACTGAAGTGTTACATTTTTCTCTGGTTTTTTGCTTTCAACATTGATCTTTGTGTTGAGGCTTTGGTAGAAATGCCTTTGGTCTGAACGAAATTGCTGATTTTGCTGATTGCTGATTTTGCTGATTGAACAAAATTGCTGCTGCTGCTGCTGCTGCTGCTGCTGATTATTATTATTATTATTATTATTATTATTATTATTATTATTATTATTATTATTATTATTATTATTATTATTATTATTGATACAAAAACAGTTATACACAGCGAACAAGATCAATATGCTGGATTTTGTATTACATCACACGTCGGACACTTTCCAAGCATCTAGGACTACTGTGTGGATAATTATCGAATGAATAAATGCGTAGAGCCGAAAAGTAGGGTGGCCTTTTGCAGCTGACATATGGTGATCTTGTTGTAGTGCCGCATTGTTTTAAGTGCCGTTCCATAGGTCTTTAGGCACTGGCACCCAGTGTGCCGATCACCACCGTAAATCCAACCTTTACTGGTTTGTGCCAGAGTCTCTTGTAGTTCAATCCTTAAATCCTCGTATCGTGGTAAGTTCTTTCCAGTTGCTTCTCATCAATTCTGCTGTCACCCACGTATTGCAACACATCTAATTATCCACACTTTCTTTTTTTCCACAATCGTGAGGTCGGGAGTATTGTGTCTTCCAAAACTTTTTTTCAGGGTCTGAATTACCAGTCAGGGCAACTGGTAAATACCTCACTTTTCAGTTTTTTTTTGTGATTCCACCAGTTCTTTGTCACAGGCAGATGGTACTTGTGGCACAAGTTCCAGTGAATCATCTGAGCAACAGTATTATGCCTCTGCTTGTAGTCCTGGGTTTGCGCGATCTTCTTGCAGCAGCTAAGTATGTGGGATCTATTGTTCTCGTCCTGCTTCCCTTGCAGAGTTCTGCACTTGGGATCTGTAGCCAACTTCTCAATTCTGGCTTTGATGGCGCTTTGTTCGAATCTGCTTGTTCTGGTTGCACAGAATCACGCCTCAGTCTCTTAAAATACAAGCAGCAACATCATTACACCTAAGCATTAATTAATTAATTTAGATGAATTGGAAATGAATAGAATTCTATATGCGTCGGATCCTAAGACTGGGAGGTGGCCAGCAGTGCCAAGATGGTAAAGTATAGTACAAAGGCAGTGCTGGAGATGGTATCAAAATGCGGTATTGGTGTCAGGAGGGGGCAGGCAATCCGCAGCCACCCTCCCCAAAAGCCCGGTGGAACAACTCTGCCCACAGGCCCTGTGGAACTCACCAAGGTCCCACAGGGCCTAACAGCTGGAGAAAGAGTGCCCCGCCAGGCAGGGGCCAGGACCATAAAAGCCCTGGTCGGGATAGAGGCCAGCTGCATCATTGAGGGGCGAGGGACTACCAGCCCTCAATGATGCAGCTGGCCTCTATCCTGACCAGCAGGTTCACCTCTGCAGAGCACAGAGGCCTACTAGGGACATATGGAAGCACAATGGTCAGCAATTGAGTCAAGTCAAGGGGGGAGAAGGCAGAGGACAGGATTCCCGCCTCCCCTTTGTCTGTCCATAGACAGTTCTTCTTTTGAACTGCGAATTGCCGGAAAGATCCTGGGCAAAAGGAAGTACACAAGTACAGGGAATAAAAATGAACCTTCTGTCGTGTGTCCAAAGTTGGGAGGGAGACAACTAGGCTGTCTTTTAAAATCTTAATATGGATTTTGAGGAGCCGGAAGAGAATTAATGGGCAAGAATTCTCAACCTTTTCAGACACTTGTTCCAAACAAGGTCAAAGCATTGTCTGCTGTGACTGGCAGCAGCCTCCCGTCCTGGGTCCCAAGAGGAGGGCTTTCTCCCACCACCTACTGCCTGAGCCTTTCATCTGGAGGTGCCAGGAATTGAACCTGGGACCTTCCGTATGCCAAGCAGATGCTCTATAACTGAGCTACACAAACACCCATGTTTATTTTTTTATTTTTTAAATTTATTATTCGACCTATAAGCCGCTTCACCCCGTAAGGGCCTCTAGGTGCGGGTTTTCGACAAACACGGGCTTTCGTTATTCAAACAGCAATCACACAACATATAAACTTAACCTATTAACCAATTAAAAATTTAAGCAGCGCTTACACACCATAAATAAAATTCTTTTTGTTATACTGTGCCAATCAAAATCGTTGGCAAAATCGGCTACCAACTTAAAGGCTAAAAAGAGAGAGGGCGGGAGCGGAAATTCCTGGGTGATGGTATCAGAGAATCAGGCCCAACCGAGATGGAAAAGGATGGACACAGTCAGTTGCCATTGCAGCTTCAGTGGGGGGCAGTAGGACCACGGCCAGCCCTTCCAAAAGCCCGGTGGAATAGCTCTGTCTTACAGGCCCTGCGGAACTCACCTTCGGCAACCTTGCAGAGGCCCAGATAGTTGGAGGTAGAGCATTCCGTTCAGGCAGGGGCCAGAGCTGTAGCGCCCCTGGTTTGGGTCGTAGGCCTCACGATCATCATCAGCGGGGCCAGGGGTCACCAGCAGTTCTGCTAAGCACCGAGCGCAGTGGTCTGCGGAGGACGTAAGGGCGACGCGGTCCCGTAGCGATGAGTCCGCCTTATGGCGCATAAGGCCTTAAAGGTCAGTACCAGCAAATCTGAAAATTAATTCGGAACTCCACCGGGAGCCAGCGCAGGCGGGAGAGGGCATCAGCATGATGTGATCCAAACAATCACCAAATCGCCTGCCGGGCCGTACCGGAATCTGGACCAGCTTCAACTTCCGGATCAGTCGCAAGGGAAGCGTTCCCGCGTAGAGTGGAAGCTGCGGTGTATCCAAACTTCGAGGTGCGCTACATGAACCGGCCCTGCTGTCGTAAACCTTGTTCCATCGGGTCAGTATTTACTCAGACTCGGCAGCAGGCTGTCCAGGATCTTGGGCAGAGGACTTTCCCATCACTTACTGCCTGGTCCCCGTGGTAATCCGGGATGCTGCGGTGTTTCTACGGTGCCAAGCAGAGGCTCTGCCTTTCAGCCTGCGACCCCCTCCTTCTTGTGAGGTTGTATCCTCTCCTGATCCTCAGAGCTTGCTGGAAGGCCCCCCCCCCCCCCGCACTTCCAGCTACCTCTCATCCATCTTGTGTAACACGTATGTAGCTGTTCTCGCACATGCATGGGTTGTGGGAACATCCAACTTATGCAGATATGACAGGAAACCCATTCCAGCGGGACAGCTATTACTTTTCCCCCCAATGCCCATTTTTTTTTCAATAGCCCGGTTCTCGCGAGAGCCTCCTGGGTTACAGCTGCAGAGGAGACGACTCTATCCTCCAGCTAACGATCCGGATGCGTGAAATGTGGTGCTCAACTAGTCGATATGTGCCCTTCGCCATGTTAGGAAAGAGATTTTTCAATAAGACTTTTTATTGGCTGGGCTAGCCTTGTGAGTATATTTTCATAGAAGATTAAAGCAAAGCCATGTGGATTTGCCGTGTTTTGGTCAGAGACATTCACAAGAAAATCCCCCCCCCCCCCCCCCCCCCCCCCCCCACCCCCCGCCAGGAATATTTCACCATCAGCTTGCTTTCGCCAAGGATTGCTGTTCTTTTCCACCAAATAAGATAATTCCGGCTTTAAATTCAAGGTTTCATAAAGCAATAGGGCTGAACAGCCATTCCAGACTTTGCTTCAAGTTCAGCCCTGAGGAGCTCCACTGAGCATGTGAAAATGCTCCTTCCTTAGCACTACGTGGCTGCTTGCACTTCCTGGACAGTGCTACACTGGCTAGGTTTTTTCACAATGTGCAACAGACTTCCCTCTGTGATGCACCTGTGAAGATGCCAGCCACAGATGCAGGCTAAAACGCAGGGAACAAGCAAGATCCACCAGACCACGGCCACACAGCCCGGAAAACCCACCAGAACCAGTTGAATCCGGCCATGAAAGCCTTCGACAATACAATGCGCATGACGTTCATACTGTAATGAGCCCTTCCCCAGAGAACCCCAGAAATGGAACACCGGTTGTGAGGTATAAAATGGTTGATTCTCGAAATGGACTGCTGGGAAAAACAGGAGGGTCACGGCTGTGCATTTTGATAGCTACAGAGCCTCATAAGAGCCCTTCTGAATCAGACCAGTGAAGGTCCATCTAGTCCAGTGGTGGCGAGCCTTTGGCACTCCAGATGTTATGGACTACAATTCCCATCAGCCCCTGCCAGCATGGCCATAACATCTGGAGTGCCAAAGGCTCGCCACCACGGATCTAGTCCAACATCCTGTCTCACACGGGAGCCAGTTATTGAGGGACAATAACAGACAACAGGTAATGCCATGAATACCAGTTGCTGTCTACCGTGGAGGATTGGATAGCGGTAGAGAACACGGATTGTGTGAGCTGCCCTGATGTCACAGCGGGGCGGAGCAGCAAGAGCTTCCTGCCATTTAGAGGTGTGAATTTCCTTTCGGTCCTGACCCAGAAGCCAACATTTGTTGTTCATCTTGGCATCAGCTTCCACCATTGTGTGGCTCACCCAAGAAATCCTGGGTAGGTAGAAGGAGGGATCCGCACTGCATGGGACAAGGAAGGCAAGAGCTCCCATTGCTTGAGTCATTTGCTGTTCTCCTTCATTTTGATTATCCCCAGATCCAAGCCAAGCAGACCGTGTGTCAGCCCTTCACGGGCCACAGGGCTCGCTGTACCTGAGGTCTGTTTCGATATACACCTCTGGCCCAGGAAGCAAACTGAGCCAGGGACTTCGACAACAGAAGCCCATATGTTAATTTGACACAATCAAATCTCAGACAGCAGACCTCCCGTGAACAAATTTGTTTCTTAAAAAAGAACAAGTTGGAGAGAGAACACGATTGCTATTGGAAGAAGGCTATCCTGATCATCCATGTTGCCATGTTGCCATGTCTCCTGCCTGGAAGGTGGGAACCATTCTCTTCTCATTCCCTCTCCCTGCTGTGCTTATGCTTTTCCACTTTAGCTTCTCAGGGCAATGCCTTTATCAGCCTACTGAACCACACTTCTGGCTGGGTTGAGAGCTTCTGTCAGTAGTGTGGAATCTAGGTTGTTTTGACTCCCAGTGGGAGGAGGTTTCTGTCATCTCTGGACTACCAATTGGGACTGAAGGGGTGTCCATCCCCCCTTGCAGGAATCACTGTCAGGCCAGTGTGGAGAGGCGTGATGTAACGTAATGTGGGGGATGACATGGGATATAATGGTGACAGCAATACTGGCTATGCTTAGTTCTGGCAATAGACATCTAAATGCTTACTCCTGGTGCTGTTTCATAATAAAGAAACCAACTGAATGGCGGTGAGTCTTAATTTTACTTACAGAACAGGCCAGGGCAGGACAAAAGGCACGCCCACAAAGAAGTGCAATTTTCATAGCTGCACTTTTTTGCATAATGCCACCTGAATTTTTTCCACTGAATCTTTGAAGTACAATCATACAATCCAGTCAAGGCCTCAGAAACTTGGGGGTGCTTTACTCAACTATGTTAAATTTCAAAAAGAAAACAAGTCAAAAAGAACTCTCCACCTACACATGATGAAAAATGTGCATGCGGAAAAGGAAAATAATTTACTTAATAAGAAGCCCTAGAGAGAGATCTTCCCAAATTTGCCCTATTATCTATGGGGTTCATTCATTTCTGTGAACAAGGCTGTGGAGAAGGGGGTGGGGGCAGGGCACATATGTTTATGCTTTACAGAAGCTAGAGGCGCTCATTGTTAAATCTATTTGCACAATAAATTTAAAATCCACAGGAGCTCACCATTCGTGGTTCTCAGAACAGCATCTAATAACCAGAGCTCTTTAATTTGAGGAGGTGGGAGGGAGGTTGGAAGATATTATTTTCATTAGCATAGAGTGCAAATTGTTAGTCAAATTGGAGTGATTGGGAGGGAATTCCAGCCATAGACCCTAACAAAGCAAAAATATATTTGCATGTAATCCTTGCTCTCGTTTTATTGTCATCGAATTCAGCCCACACAAAAGTTTAAGAGAGATACCCAGGAGTTGCTTGGGCCTCTTTGCTTCCCATGTAGTTTCACAGGACTGATCTGAGGGACTTCTGGGTAGAACACCCGTACATAAAAAAACAATAGGCCCTTTCACAGAGAACATCAGGGACCCAACCTACTCAGGGCTAAAATGGACGGGGACTCCATTTTCACTGGAACAAGCCAGAATTCAAAGCCCTGGTGGCCTCTTGGGGACAGGCATAAGACTTTGGGGGTGTAAGATTTTGGGAGTCAGTCGCTCTCTTCCTCCAGGATCCGATCAAGGCAACTTTGAATCTCGAAAATACTGATCCCCTAGAAAAACACATTAATCTCTGGAAAAGGCAGAGTAGACTGGAGATCCTGCTGGCTCTGCACCACTTTGCAAAGACCAAGGCAGCCAAAGCCCCTCATGCATGAAGCGCCTCCTCTCTCACCAGGAGAAAGGAGAGGGTTTTGTGAAATGGCCAAAATGTTTTGGTTAAAGTTTTGGTTAACCAAAACATTTTAGCCATTTCACAAAGGTTCTGTTTACTTCGTTACTCATTTTGAGACTCTAATGAGAAATCAGGTCTAATGTTTTATATATATCCATGTCTCGACTCAATTAAATGCTAATTAGCACTTGGCATCATGAATGCAAAATGGGGGGGGGAGTAATCCCAGTTAATGCCTCCTTGCCATGTGCCCCTGAATCAGTTTCACCCCTCCCCTCCTCTTTCCACACATTCCACTAGCGCATAAAAAACCTTCCCCCCACCCCAAATTTTCCCCTCCACCCCTGAGTTTTTTTGTAACTCGGCATTTTCTTTCCTCACTTCGCACGATTTGCTTCTCTCTTCCCACCCACCTCTTTAATCCGCTCCATTTTCTGCCTGTTGAAGCGTGAATCGCTTTTGTCTCTGGAAAAGGGGGAGTACCTGAACAGAGGTGGAGCGCACCCACCCACCCACCCTCCCCGGATCTGAGCTGGCTCACTCGGCACTGTTCCCTGCATGGCCTCCACCTCTCGTGAAATCTACCCTTGAAAACAAGAGCCCAACAGCACAGTCGGGAGCCAGGATGACTCTTGGATTCCTCCCGAGGGGAGTCCAGCATGATACCGCCACGGAGCCACTTCAAGAGGCTCTGTCCTAAGAGGTCTGCAGGATGGGAGGAGTAATGTAATCCCTCCAAGACCAAGGAGGGCCAACGCCGCCACCAGATGGGCTGACAGCTTCAGAAGCATTGAGCTCTTGGGATCCCTCCTTACCATTGACATGAGAGAGACCTGGCAAAAAAGAATCCCCCCCATCATTTAATCACCTGCTGACTCCCCCAGGCAGAAAAAAACCATCTCTGCTCCATCCCACAGGGCTCACTGCAGCCCCTAAGAGAAACCACAATCTTCACCAGAGGGAAGTTAGAGAGGAGGCTGACCTTCTCAGCACTTTCTCTCTTTCTACAGGGAAGTGTCCAACTGAGCCATCTTCCATGCATGATTTTTGAACCTAGATTCAAATCCCCACTCTGCCTTGAAAACTTGCTGCATGATATTAGGCCAGTCGTGCCCTCTCACCTTAGCCTACCTCACAAGGTTGCTGTAAGGATAAGTGAAGGAGAGGAAAAAGGTGTAAGCTGCTATGATGGGTCCCCATGGAGGAGAGAGGTGGTGTATAAATGGATGGACGGACGGACGAATGGACGGACGGACGAACCAACAAATGGAATTTCAATCTGCAAATGTGGTAGAGTCTTTGGATACATAAGCTGCTCTGCTGATCAAAAAAAGCCAGGTCTACCAGAATGATGTGTGAAGGGAACAGCCCTGCCTTCCTTCTAAGCCCCCACTCTGTATCTGGTCATTGGAGACCTGACCCCCGAGTCACATGACCTCCCGAGCAGACCTCCAAGAAGGAGTCACCTTTTAGGAGGAGGGAGGGCAGAATCCACTCAAGGGGACCCAAGGACAATGCTGGGGCTGGGAGACACCAACCCCCAGCAGGACAGTGTCTGTCAGGATGCCATTTGCTGGGACGAGGAACTGCTGGGGAAAGTTGTTGCTTTTGCTTCTGCAGGTGCTGCTTACCTGTTTCTCTGGCCTTGGAGCTGTGTGGCTGGGACGAACTCTCAGACTGGACTCTTTCTACTGTCTTGGTTCTCATTTGCGGGGGGGGGGGGTTGCTACAACATATTATCAACAATTTTGGGTTAGCAGCTGAGTCAATGGGGCCGGAAGCGGCAGCAAGTTCTTCAGCCCCCCGGACGTGGCAGATGACCTTTGCAGTGGCCGGAGGCTTTACTGGTTGTGCCATCCCTTTCTACTGGCAAAGAGGCAACAGGAGCTTCCCAGTTTAGACAGCAACTGCAGCAGCAAAGGAGATCTGGGTGGGGGGAGTTGGAAGCCCCCAAGGAAAGTGCAACAACCTCTTGGGGATTGGTTTGTGATTAGATGACGCACCTCAGGAAGGGCAGGCTTTAAGAGCAGGGCGATCTTTTTATGTGTTTTATTGACTACGCTTTTAACCTGACTCTGTTTGTGTGGCCTGCAATGATTACAGCTGGGTTAGCAATGCGGGTCAGACTCTCGGCCACTTTTTATAAGCCAAAGGATTTCTGGCTCAGAGGAGCCCCCTCAGCACATAAGGCCCATTTTATTGGTTGGGAGCCGATGCCACTGAATGGTTAAGAGGAGACATTGGAATCCGGGAGCTCCTCAGTTGGAGCCCTCCCTCTGCCACATGGAAGCAGACTTTGCCACTCTCAGCCTCAGGCCTTTCCCTGCCATCTGCAACATGGGGATAGAACTGGCCTACCTTACAGGGCTATTGTACAGTTGCAAGATAATGTTTTGCACATGGAAAGTACTATAAAAATGCTAAGTACCATTACAAAATTGAGCAAAAGAGAGTCACTAACATGAAGAACCCTGATCCTAAACTACTCAGAAATACTCCTAAATTCCAAGCAGTCTTGACAATCTAGAAAGGGGGAAGGATAAATCCAGGGGGAAGGGGTTGCCTCCTCCTTCCTTGGATGTTGGCTTCATGCTGACAATAAGTGTGGAGCCATGCTAGGTAAAGAGGCTGCTTCCGCACGGGCAGAAAACAGCACCCTAGGGATGGTAAAAACACCGTCCCCAGGGCGCTGTTTGCACAGCTGATGCTGGTGCATTGCAGCAGCGCCGTGCTCACCCCCCTCTAGCGGCGCAAAAACGCTGCTTTTGAACCTCGCTCAATGAGTAAGGTTTTTCAAAAGTGGCATCTTCCACCCGCTGCCATGCGAACAGCAGCGGGTGGAAGGCGGTGTTTTCCCCACACCTGCCCAAAATGCCTCCTTACCTCCTCCTTGCCTCTGTCCCTGCAGCCATCGCTCTGGCCATGGGGGCTTGTTCCCTGGCCTCAACAGAGTGATGGAAGCCAGGAGAAGGTAAGGAAGCATTTGGAGGGCTGAGCGGCCGTGCAGAACCTGCTCCAAGTAATAAATTTGATTCAGTTCTTTGGTTTTCTTAAACTGGTTCCATATCCCTGCGAACAAGGAAAATGTGATTTCACTGATTCCCAGAAAGGTGTGGAAAAGACAACAAGAAACAAGATAGGCCCTGTCAGAAGAGGCTGTCCTTGCGGGGAGGGAATGAGGGAGGGGATGGGATGGGAGGGGAGGGGTGGCATGCAAGGGAGGGGCGGGAGGAGGGGGCCCCCGGCATCTGGACATGGCCCACCCACCCTACCAGAGGGAGGGGAGGGGGAGGAGGGGAGGGGTGGCATGCAAGGGAGGGGCGGGAGGGAGGGATGGCATGCAAGGGCCAAAAAAGAACCATTGTGGGGGATGGAAAGGAATTGTTCCCTGTGTCAGACTGCCAGAATTTATGCAAAAGCTCTGTGCCGCAACCTTTCCCTAGATTGTGGGATGCAATCTTGCAATCACTTGTGAGTTCTTTTCCCATCCAGCACTGCAACCTGCTAAGTTTCATAAGGTTTTTTATTTCAAGTGAAAATAACAAAATCTTAGTACAGTTCCCTTAGCAGAAAGTTCCTTTTAGAGGTTCGTTGTCCTCTCTCACCAGGAGCCCCTGGTAGGGAGATCCTTTCTGGACAAACCCCTGAGATGGAATCCAAAATCTTTTGTTTTCCCCCTCTCAGGAAAACTCTGTTCAGGCCACGTGACAACTTAGGCCTTTGAAGTTGCATCCCGGCCCCTCTGCATCAGGTTTCCTGTCCTCCCTCCAGGAGATCAAAAGGCAAAGATGCTTTTCACCGTCATATGGGACTTCCCTTTGCTGTAGCGATAGCATCATTCCATGACACGCCCCTTTTTGAGATGAAGTCTGTAAACTCCATGTTCACATACTTCAGCTTCCTAATAAAACTGTTTGCATAATATCACATGTTTCTAGCTAATACATAGTTCAGCTAACTATTTTCCATCACACTCCGAATCTCGAATGGTTGACAATACTTCAAAATACAGTTGATAGCTTTGGAAGCCAAAAGCTTTTCTATCTGAGTTTTATCTTACCTGAAGGACTCAAGATGGGAGAGCTGAAAGATAGCCCTGTTTTGAGTCTCCCAGCAACCCTTCGAAGTAGGCCTGGCTGGTTTACCCAGTGAGCATCAGGTCTGAGCAGACATTCGAATCCAGTACAAGATGGGTTGCCAATTGCAGGCAGAGCTGCTAGCTCTCCCCATTTTCTGGATCTGCAGCAAATGCAGTCAGGTCTTAGCAAGGACCCCGGGGGTGGGGGGGGAGGCAGATGTAAGGTAGGGATCCAAGCAGCCTCTTGGATTTCTGCTTCCACATTTGCCCTGCCAGCCCCTCGGTCTGACTCCACTCTACTCCAAAGTAGCGGCCTGCCCACTCTGCTTCTGATTTTCGCTGACTCATCTGGGAGACCTTCCCTGACTCAGTGACTTCCTGAACTTCTTGGAGATGCACAGGGCTGGAGGACTCACTGAGGCATCGGAAGGTGTGAGCAAGTCCACGGCAGCATGGAGACGGCTGCTTGTGCACACTGGCCAGTCTTCCCGGAAGCCCTGTGCTGGTTGCTCCCTTGCAAGAGGGAGGATGCGGCAGGGCCAGGCAGGCATGCTTCACTAGCCTCGGGGTACATGCATCTTAGCCGTGCTTGGGGTGGGGCCATCAATGCCAGGCCTTGGATACCAGCAGTGCCACACAGAGAACTCTCTGGTGAGCTCGCCTGTCTTATCAGTGATGCCCCAACTCGGGGCGGGGGGGGGGACCCAGTGGATTCAGCACCTTGGCCAGCTCCACACTAAATCCCACTTGCTCCTGGGGGAGAACTCCAAGGCAGTGTCCAGTTGGGAACTTTCCCAGTCCGTGAAAGGGCTGATCCACTCTAGGCCTGCGCTTCATTGCCTTTGACAGCGCCATTCTTAGGGGAAGTCTTTCCCTGTCCAGCACTTTCTGTGTTTTGAGGCATTTGATTTCAAAGCGTTAAAGAGATGCGTTAATATTATTATTTTACTAACTCCACCCATGTGCTTAAATGGGACCTTTCTCCCCAAAGAGACTTTGCTACCCTGTTTCCCGAATATAAGACAATCTTGTAAAAAAGGAAGACAAGTAGTTTGAGGTTTTGCTTGGAAGTCGCGAAAATATAAGGCATCCCTCGAAAGTAAGGCAGTAGCAAAGTGTGCTTTTGTTTTGGAAGCATGCCCGACGAACAGAACTTACAGAAAAAATAAAGACATTCCCTAAAAATGCAAAGACACATAGCGCATCTTTGGGGAAAGCAAAGAATTAATATAAGACTTACTGTCTTATATTCGGCTCTGGGAAACACGGTAGCACTGGTTGGCCTTCTCCACACATACCTCCGCTGAGAGAGTCAGTGTGGGCGTGTGGTGGTTAAGAGCGGAGGTTTGATTCCCCCGGCTCTGCCACTTGAAGATTGTGGAGAGGCTTATCTGAGGGAACCAGATCTACGTTTGTGCACTCCAACACATGCCAGCTGGGTGACCTTGGGCTAGTCCCAGTTATTGAAGCTCCTTCAGCCCCCCACCCACTTCACAGGGTATTTGTGGGGGGGGGGGGGAGAAACGAGTTTGTGAGTCTCTTTACAGGAGAGAAAGGGGGGCTATAAATCCAAACTCTTCTTCTTCCTCCTCCGTGGCAGCTGCAGACTGGTATGGCTCTGTGCTTTATCTGGGCTGCTACCTTCCTGAGAGCCATGGCTTAGCTCCATGCCCAGCACCCTGGACTCAGCCTCATGGCAAGGAGGGCACCCCTCAACATCTGGTGCCCTGGGCGGTTGTCAGGATGTGCCCAGTGGTTGGGTCTCCCCGAATACATGTCTTTTGTTTGCCTCTTGACTGAGCTAGTCCTCTCTTTCCAAGCAGGGACAGCCCCAAGCAAGTTCACAGGCAAAGTCCTTCCCTCCAGGCACCATTTCACAGAAGCTGCACATCACGTTTCCTGATGCGGTCAGAGGTCAGCAGGAGGTGCAGCCGGGCATCCCTGCTCCCCCATCCCATCTCCCAGGGGTACCTGAATGACTGTTTGAAAGGAGAGTGAGCAAATGCACCACCGGATAATGGCTGACTCCCTTTTTAGAAAGAGTCCTCACAGGCGTGTGAAGTTTCTATTGCTTGAGGCTTAGTGGGTGGAAAGGCAATGCCATTTAAGCTTTGAACGGCTGCCCTGAGCCACAGATGTAAGAGGGGCTGAGAAGCCAGCAACCCCAAGCTCATTATCTACAGGCCAGCCAAGGAAGCCTCACGTTTCCTTCCTCTTCCCAGTCAGTAGCTCCCCCAGACACAAAGCTACATCCTACCTCCATGGTGGGGGGGGGGGCAAATTCTACTACCTCCCAGCATATTTCATGTCTCTAGCAGGTGGAAAGAAAACCCTCCAAGTGTCACCTGGCAATTTACATTTCCAGAAGGAAAACCCTTGCATGTGAATCCAAATGTCCCTTCCAAGTTGCCATGGTGAGGCTCACATTAATAGATATTATTATAAGGGTTGCAAGCTGTAATTGGTTTACTCAGAAGATTGGGTTAATCCATTAACAATCTGGTTGATTAATCAGTGAGGGCTCGTTCTAATCAGACAACCGGCAGGGTCGGACCCAGACACATCCCCCAACATAAAAGGAATCAGGGGTGAAAACACCATCATTCGTGCAACAGACCTGCAGGACCTAATACGTAGCGGCACTGATTCTGTTTTGATCCTGGGCTGTTGCTCCCATAGGAAATGATGCCCAGCCCTTTCTTCTAACCATGGATCTTGGCTTCTGCTGATTAACTTCTAAATTATCTGACTTCCTTCATCTCCCAAATGTACCTAAGCTGAAGTTTTGGTACTCTGCAAATGTATTTACATTTAATAGATTAATTAATCAGTTAAAAGGGCAGGTGATTAATCAGCAGGGAACTGTTTAGGTATTTGACAGTCCTAATTATTCTGAGCTTTGTTTGCATCCGCACATTAAATTACATGAAACATTACGCATCCTTTCATTCAACCAATAAGTGGAAGACCTGATCCACCTTTCAGCCTTTGCTATATTGTTGACTCCGTGGATAGATCCCAGAGTGATAGATCCTACAGGCACACAACTCACATTAATGGAGGTGTAAAATGGAGAGTGGATAAGGCCAGAGTAGTTAGCCCAAGGCCAGCGAGCCAAGGCAAGCAGCTCCCTTCTACAGGAGATGGGAGAGGGGGGGATGATATGAATACTTTACAGAGTTACACAGAGCAAGCTTAACGGAAAGCAGAAAGGCCATGCAGGTAACAAAGAGAGGGCAGGTGCGTGACCCCTCGGCTCCAGCCTGTTGATGCTCTTGAGGGCCCAGCAGGAGCCAGACTCTGACACTATGTGAACTATATATGGCTTTTTGTAATTCAAGAGGCATGGCCAGGGCTGGAGCGAGGGGGAACTGCACCCAGGCCATGCGTGCACCCCGCTTGCCCCTGCCCCTCCACGCCCCTCCACGGCCCAGCCACACACACACACCCCGGGTGCTACGTGTCTGGGCATGGCCTACAGTAAGGCTGCGTCAGTGGTGGGATTCAGCCGGTTCGGCCTGATTTGGGAAAAACCGGTTGTTAAAACCCCCCTCGCTCCCCCTCCCCTGGGAGAGAGAGTGACAGGGCTTTTATCACCTCAGAGCCCAGGGCGGGGTGGAGAGCCGAGCCGAGCCGAGCTGAGCCAGCATGGGGGGGGGGGGTATGTGTGGAGCAGAGGGTTCCAGCTCGGCTTGGCTTTTCTCCCAAGCCACACACACATACACCAGCGCTGCCTGGCTTGGCTCTCCTCCCTGCCCTGGGAGCCCAGGGCGGGGAGGAGAGCTGAGCCGGACCCCTCTGCTCCATCACCACCCCCCAGCGCTGCCCAGCTCAGCTCGGCTATCCTGGAGCCAGCCTGCCTCCATGGTGCCCCCCTGTCAGGAGGCCTGTTTTTATGGGGATTTTGCTAATGCTGCTTTCTGTATGCTGGGGGTGGAGGAATGGGTTAATTGCATTTCTAACTGACTTTCAGATGTCTTCTGAATGATGTTATACTGTACCAGGTGCTGCTCAAGGTCAGTGTCTGGCCATCTTTACCGTTATCTCTTTCACAGTTCCTTTTGGGCGCTCTTTCCCAGGATTGGGGACCCTGCTTTAACTACTGGGTTTTGCACGGGCAAACCTCAGTTCTGGCATTGACCAGAGAAGATCTCAATACTCAATAAACTACTGTTCTTTTACATGAGTTTGTTTCAGTTTTTGGGATTCTGACACACACACACACACACACACACACACACACACACAGGCCTTATTTCAGCTTGCCTCCTGCCCTCCCCAGGCCCTGAAGGAAGGCTGGGGGGACGGGTGGGCGCCGCGGTGGCAGGCTGGTCCAGAAGCTGGCCTGTCACTCACAGTGGCGCCCCGCCCGTCCCCTCGGCCCATCCCTTCAGCCAAAGCAGCTTGGTGCAGCTAAATAGGCCAGACCTCAAGACCGCCGCCATGCCCTCCCTCCTCCTGGCTAAGTGTGTAAGTGGGGGGGTGGGTGGAGGGAGGCACAGCAGAAGAAGAGGGAAGGCTTAATTGGTTACTAAATTTTTAGAATCCCACCACTGGGCTGCAGCATGTGGAATGAGTTCAAATTCATGCAACAGGTAGTCCAGAATCCAAGAGTTCCTCCTTTGCTAAGACTCAGACAAATGTTGGGTGCAGAGTGGAGAGGAGGTTCAGGTGTCATCATGGATCTTGGAGACCTGGGTTCAAATCCCCACTCTTCACTCGAGTTTCCTGGAGGACCTTGAACCCCCTTCCAGGCTCATCCTACTTGACGTGGTCATTGTAAGGATAAAACAAGACTGGGAAAACCACGTGTGCTTCCTCAAATGCTACTGAAGAAGACAAGATGGTGGTGGGAAGTGCCTTGTGGGGGTTTCAAGGCAAGAGAAGCTGACAGAGGCAGTATGCGTATTGCCATTTGCCTGCCTCTGCATAGCAATCCTGGGCTTCCTTGGGGATTTCCCATCTGGGGGAGAACTAATCTGGGCCAATCCTACTGATGAGACCGGGCCATCCAACAAAGGTAAGGACAAAGGCAAGATTTTTTAAAAAGCACAGTATAGATCATTGTTCCAGAAATAATTTTCTGAAAAGGAACACCCAGCCTTGATTTCCAGACTTAGAAATGAAAACCTCGTGGGAACATTTGCATCCACTGGATAAAAGCTGGGATTGCCACAGCAGAGGAAGAGAATGCTAATTCTGCCACTGGAGACAAACCTTTCGGAGAGGCCCTGATTGCCTGGAATGAGGATTGGGCAGGACCACACACACACACACACAGACACACACAGACACACAGAGAGAGAGAGAGCTCTCTACTGTTGTAGGATCCATCCCCAGAGGAGCATGTGAACCTAAACAAAGGACACAATGCTGCCTAATGCTTGAACCAGACCTGAAGTCTTATCTAGATCTGCATCCTTCTGTCTGCTTTGTCTGGGTACATTAGGGGAGGTTTTGCCATGCATTCATCCCTGTTCCTTTCAGCCTGGGATCTGGCGCGTGGACACAAAGAGGGGGATTTCATTGCCCGTCTGCCCTCTTGCATGCGTGGAACTCTGCCGGATTCACACAGCCCTATTACGTGGTGATGGCGAACCTTCCAGGCACTCCAGATGTTATGAACTACAATTCCCATCAGCCCCTGCCAGCATGACCAATTGGCCATGCTGGCAGGGGCTGATGGGAATTGTAGTCCATAACATCTGGAGTGCCAAAGGTTCGCCACCACTGGCCTATTGCATCCAGTCTTACCCCCTCTGGCTGGCAGCGGCTCTAGGGTCAGGGCAGCTCAGACACACCAAGAGAGAGAGAGAGAGAGAGATCTCATCATTCCCTTCCCGGAGATGCCGGGCAGTGAACCTGGGTTTCCATGAGTGCAGAACGAAGCGGTCTGTATTGCAGCAGCAGCAGCAGCAGCAGCAGCTTCTGTTATTCTTATATATCTCATGCTCTGTTTCCCCTACATTCTTTGCAGAAGTTTTTAGGTAAAAAAAAAGAAAATCTCTATTAAGTGCGAGGTGTTTGTGCTCAAACAATAATTGCTCCCTCTTTATCTCCGTAATTACAGGCTGTTGGCCTAAGCTAGGCTTTGCTGGAGGCGGTCGTTTGCCATGTGCCGTGGATTTGGCGGTGCGCTCAAGTGGAACGGAATTGATGATTGGGAGTGGAAGTGATTTGGGGGCTAAAAGTGCCGCCCCCAATAGATCATGACTGTGGTGTGTATAAAGGTGTCCTGGGAAGGAATGGAGACGCTGCTGGACTTCCCCACAGCCAGTGGGAAATCCGTCAAAGATTAAGAAGAAGAGTTTGGATTTATATCCCCCCCTGTAAGGAGACTCAAAGGGGCTTACAATCTCCTTGCCCTTCCCCCTTCACAACAAACACCCTGTGAGGTAGGTGGGGCTGAGAGAGCTCCGAGAAGCTGTGACTAGCCCAAGGTCACCCAGCTGGCGTGTGTGGGAGTGTACAGACTAATCTGAATTCCCCAGATAAGCCTCCACAGCTCAGGCGGCAGAGCTGGGAATCAAACCCGGTTCCTCCAGATTAGATACATGAGCTCTTAACCTCCTATGCCACTGCAGATCACCTTGAAGTGGGGTGCTGGAGGAGGAGCAATTGTGCGGAACCCCAAAAAGACAAATCAGTGGGCTGAAGATCAAATCAAGCCTAAACTCTCCCTGTGAGCTAAAACAACTTCACTGAGGCTGTCGTGCTTTGGTCACATTCTGAGAAAACAAGACTTCCTGGAAACGACACAACCATGCTTAGAAAAAAAAGTTGAAGGAAGCTAGGAAAAGAGAAAAGACCAAACTTATGAGATGGATTGACTCCATCAAGGAAGCCGCAGCCCTCCATTTGGAAGACCTGCTAAGGATAGGACATTTGGGAGGTCATTAATTCATAGGGTCACCTAAGTCGGAAGCAACTTGACAGCACTAAATGCACACACCATCACAAAAGTCATGCCTGTGTGCTTTCCAAACCCAATTCTGTTGCCTGGAATGAAGAATTCTGCAATCCAGGCAAATCATTGCTCATTCAAATGATATAATAGAAGGTCGAGTATTCATCAGGAGGTCAGAAAATGGGGGCGGGTCTGATGATGCTCAGGAGGGCTCTCCTGGGATGCAGCTCTAGTCAGTCCCCTCCCCCAAACGGCTTGATTGAGGACTGAGCGAGCTCACTGAGGCAGGACTGATCAAACACAGTTGAGTATCACTTCATTATGTGGCCTGGATGGGCCAGGCCAACCCAATCTCATCAGATCTCCACAGGGTTAGCCCTGGTTAGGAGACCACCAAGGAAGTCCAGGGTCACCACACACAGGAATGTTGGTGTCATGGTTGGATCATCATGCCCTGAAGGCCAGCATGGCTATACCACACCCTCCTTGTATAGGCCAGTGGTGGCTTAAGCCTATGTGCACGTGGTGCCAGAGAGGTGGCACTCCAGAGCCTTCTCTGTGGGCACGTGTGCACAGAGTTCATCATGTGTGTGTGTGGGGGGGGGGGATCTCCCTCCAGACACTCACATCTAGGCTGGCCTGGGCCACTGGGCACGACATGTAGGTAACCCTGTTTAGTGCTGTTAAACCCCACTGATTTTCATGGGAAGAACTAAAGCACAATCCTTGACCTGGGAGTAAGCTCAGTTGCTGACAATGGGGCTTGCTTCTAAACCCTCCTAGGGTCGTGATTCACCCATTCAAAGCATTGCACAGTTGCTTCAAAGCAACACTACCGACTACCACCAAGTTTCTTACTTCCGAAAGTACCGGGCGTGCCTTGGAACCAACACGTTTTTCTAAACTAAAACCTCAGTATTCAGGTTAAATGGCCGTGGTTGGCACCTTCAAGGATAAATAAGTGGGTTTTCGGGGTGCAGTTTGGGCACTCAGTCTCGAAAAGGTTCTACTCATCACTGGGTATAGGCGGTGAGAGTTGTTTTATGCTTGCCTGTGGGGACTTACAGATCCCATAGGATTCCAGAATGTCTTGCAGGATCCGATGCCTCTCCCGGTGACCTCATTTTAGATGAGCTTGATAGAGGGATCGGTGTGGCTCGGCACTCTGAAGCTTACTGGATGCGATCGATCCAGGCATCTTCTGCGCCCTCGCCCTCAACTGGCTCCGTGGTGCTCTGCAGAGCTACGAGGGAAGGAGAGCTCAAATGGCTACAGCAAACGTGGAAAAAGACTCACGATGAAGCAGTTAAGAGCATCTCACAGAAACTTATGAAGGTCTGTGAGATGGGAGTGAAAGCTGTAAAAAAATAGACTATTTCGCAGCTAATATCACATCCGCTAGCTCATATCGAACCCAATTGTTTAGGATAATTTGGCAATTAACAGCCTTGTCAGATAGGCCACGGAACAATAGTGAATTGGCATTTAGCTGTGATGATTTTGCAAGCTATTTCGCAGATAAAGTCTGCCAGGACCATATTGGATGCTGATCACACCTTCTAGAGCCCCCCTGCAGCCCCATCTTCTGGTCCTGTTTTGGACCACTTCAACCACTTCTCCTGGACGATGAGGATAGGATGTTGGGGGCTGCTAAGAAGCCCACTATATGCCTGTTGGTTGGATTCATGCCTATCCTGACAAGAAAGGGACCCTTGTTGACATAGCGATACCTGGTGACATCAGGATCGTTGATCGTTGTCTCCACTTCGTTGTCTCCACTTCTCTGACTCACCTAGCTGCTGCTTCACGAATACTTATGTGCAAAATGTACTCTGTACATGCACAGGAGACTTGGCATTAGATAACAAAATGTACAGTGTACATGCACTGGAGACTGAGCCAGCATTGTGTAGTGGTTAAAGCTTTAGAAGCAGCAGTGGCGTAGTGGTTAAGAGCAGGTGTACTCTGATATGGGGGAACAGGGTTTTGATTCCCTGCTCTGCTGCCTGAGCTGTGGGAGGTTTATCTTGGGTAACCAGATTAGTTTGTGCACTCGCAGCACACGCCAGTTGGGTGACCTTGGGCTATTCACAGATTCTTCCTCCGAGGCTCTCTCAGCCCCACCCACCTCACAGGGCGTTTGTTGTGACAGGGAATGGAAAAGGAGTTTGTAAAGCTCCTTTGAGTCTCCCTTACAGGAGGGAAAGGGGGGGGGATAATAAATCAAAACTCCTTCTTCTTCTACTCTTCTGTAATCTTGGAGAAGCAGGCGTATTTCCCTCACATCTTCACATGAGCAGTTGACTCTAATCTGGTGAACTAGGTTTCTTTTCCCCATACATCTTCACATATAAGGCCTGTTGGGTGTAACCCTGGTGGAAATACAGTTCTCTTCCAGCCCCACCTTACCTCACACAAGGTGTCTGAGTCTTGGGGAGAGGGAGGGAAGGAGCTTGCAAACTATGGCTCCCTCTCCCTCTTTGCATGCCACCCCTCCCTCCCCCCCTCCTCCCTCTGCTAGGGTGGGTGGGCCATAACATGATGCTGGGTCCCTCCCCTCCATTGCATGCCGCACCTCACTTCCTCCCCTCCCTTGCATGCCACCCCTTCCTCCCCTCCCTCTATCCCTAACCCTCCTCCCTCCTTGTATGCAACCCCTCCCCCTCCCTCCGCTTACAGGGTGGTGGGCTATGTCCAGATGCTGGGCCCCTCCCTCTCCCTTGCATGCCACCCCCCTTATTCCCTCCCCTCCCTCCCCT
>NC_059430.1:132328172-132359160 GCF_021028975.2 Sphaerodactylus townsendi | reverse complement strand
GAGAGAGAGAGAGAGAGAGAGAGAGAGAGAGAGAGAGAGAGAGAGAGAGAGCTATATCTATGGAAAGTGGATTGGAGAGAGAACACCCAGGCGAAAAACCTTGGCAGCCACACCACCGCTCTCTTTGTACATCAAGGCCAGGGGGATACAGGTGACTGCAAAGGGGCGTTCAGCAATCCAGCTCGCATTCCCCGCAAGAAATTAGCTCTGACTTACGAGGCAAGCGTCCGGATCTGACTGCGGGAACTGGAAAATGCCCCCCTGAAAGAAAAGCTGCCAGGGGACCAGATCTCTAACCATAACACCAGCCTTCCAAATCAGGTTCTAGGTTTGCAGTGCGCACAGCTCCTTAGTGACCCATAAGGTTCAGTGGAGGGGGAGGGATGGTATTCTTGCACCCACAAGGCAGATGAGGAGGTGGGGGAGGCACAGTTTCTACTTGGGTGCTGAAGTGAGATTTGAACCCCTTGCAGCAGCTTCTGTGTGCCATGGGCTAGGCATCCATGGCTAAGAGGGAGTAACATCTTTCTCTGGCACCCCTTGAAGAAGCCTGTGGCTCAAAGGCAGAAAATTTGCCTTGCATCCCTGGGAGCCTCTTGTAAACATAAGAAAAGCCCTGCTGGATTAGACCTCAGTCGGCTTAAACATAAGGGTGGCATTAGTAGGCAGTATTAGTGTGATGTATGTCAATTAATCTTTGGATTAATTGAATAAAGTGAACTGGTTGTTGTGGGCTTTCCAAGCTGTGTGGCCGTAGTCTGGTAGATCTTGTCCCTAACATTTTACCTGCAAAACATTAAGAACAAGGTCTACCAGACCACGGCCACACAGCCCAGAAAGCCCACAACAACCAGTGGAGTCTGGCTGTAAAAGCCTTCGACAATCCATTGAATAAAGTTTATCAGAGGTGAGCCAGCCAATTTATCTCCCTGTCTGGATACGTACACCAGTTTCCGTTGTTCAGATTTCACCAGCCATTGTTTGTGTTTGTGTGTGTCAAGTGCTGTTAAGTTGCCACCCGCTCACGGCAACCCCTCCTAGGATTTTCAAGGCAACAGATGTTCAGTGGTGGTTTGCCATTTCCTAGACCTTTTTGGTTGGCTCCCAACTTCCATGTGCTAACCGGGGCCGACCCTGCTTAGCTTCAAAAACCTGATGAGATTAAGCTAGTTGAGCCATCCAGGTCAAGGCAACAGTGATGGTAGGCCATTGCCTGCCTCTGCATAGCAACTGGACTTCTGAGCACTTGTGTGCTCTTCAAATCATCTGTAATGGATCAGCTGCTCTCATGCGCAGCTTGTCTGAAAGGAACATCATTTGATACTTGGCTCGGCCTCCTTCCTTTCTGAGAAGTAGTATGGGAAGCACCTAGCAGCAGGGCCTTCTCGGTGGGGGCACCCATACTCTAGAACAGCTTCTCCTTAGAGTAGCACCTGGGACCTTTTCACTAAAGATACTGATAGTGCCATCCCACACAGAGTTACATCATTTTAAGCCCACTGCTTTGGACTGTACTATTCTTCTCCCAGGGGACACCCCTCTTTTTATCTTCTTTCTCCCTGGAACCTCAGTATGATTATTTTTTATCTATTTAGTATTGCTGGAATTTTTTCCCCTGGTTTTAATCTGGGTTTTAATTACACCATTCTAATTCTGCTGATTGCTTGCAGGTTTTAATTGCTTACTAATTCTAATTTTTCTCTTGATGCTATCAACCTTATTTATCTGTCTGCTGTTTTCTCTGTTTCGTAAATTTAATTTTAATGGTGTGCTTGTTTGATGTTAATTGCTTTCACATTTGTTAGCCACCTCAGGAATCAGTTTTCTGTTTGAGGGGCGGGATGTAACTACACAAATTAAATAAATAATCACAGTAATGCACAAGACAGTGACCCTAATACGTGTAGAGAGGCACGTACAGAATTAACTCTCAGGCTTATGCTGAATCTCTCCCTTGCTAAATAGCACCTGCAAAATTAGTAAATGAACTGCTGTCTTACACAAACAGGTCAGTCATACAGTAGCTATACAATTTGCAAGACTCCAGGGGATAAAATTCTGCAAGTAGCCAGTCCCAAAGAGAACATTTCTAGCACTAACAAAGCAATTCCGGCAGGACGTGCCATGAGGTCGAAGGGGGCAGGAATGCCTATTTGCACAGAGCCAAGAAAATCCATTTGCAAGTCTGCAGTGAGTCACACAAACACTGTCAGGAGAGAAGTCTAGGAAGCTCTTCTCCTGCAAGATGGTCTACTTGGCGGGTTGGTAAGCATCCCTGTCAGTTCATTGTATCCTGACTCTCTCATCTCTGAATTCATCTGAAATCTGTGAACGAGACAATCAAGCATCCGAATAATGAAGACCAACTACTGTTAACAGTTGTCACTGTGTTCATTTGTTTACTTCATTTGTACATTTTTCTCCCCACTGGAAAACCAGTTTGCTGTAAGAGGCAGTTTGCACGTTTTAATCTGGGAAATTGGCTGTGGAGATCCAGGGCAAGAGGGGCCAACTGGGGTCATTTGTCTGTGTTTACTGGGATTCTCCAGATGAGTCCTGGGCAGCTGCCATTTGCCAGTGACTCCAAGACATCAGTAGAAAAACTGGACAGAGAACATAATGCTTGTGTCAGGCCAGAGAAAAGAACGAGGACAGCATCCTCCATCAAGAAAGAAGCCTGAGATGCCATTTCCACCCATTTCGGTGGCTTCCTGACCGAGCGATCCCCCCAAGCAGGACCATTTTCCCCAGCCCCTAAGAGCCGCCTGACATGTGGGTCGGATGCAGCTGTGCGGGGCCTACTAATGGCTCCAGTGGAGCACACTTTGCCACCTGCCCGTGACTCTCCCTTCTCAGGAGTCCCCAAAGCTAATGGAAGGGTGGAAATCGGCAGATAGAACTAATCTCTCCCCTTCTCCTTCCACATAAATATGATAAATGGAGTCATGATGTAGAAGCTGTCGGAGTTATTGAGGCTGAGCGGAACAGGGAGTGAGAAAGAGGACGCCGCTTTGAAGGCAGGGAGAGAAGCAAAGGGGAGGCTTGGATAAGGTGCCTGTGACTGTTTTGCAGCCCTTGATGGGCTACAAAACTCAGGCCACTGCCTTGGGAAACCTGCAACTTAGCAGAATGGAATCATAGAATCATAGAGTTGGAAGAGACCACCAGGGCCATCAAGTCCAACCCCCTGCCCTGCAGGAACACACAATCAAAGCACTCCCGACAGATGTTCATCCAGCCTCTCTTTAAGAACCTCCAAAGAAGGAGACTCCACCACATTCCGAGGGGGTACATTCCACTGTTGAACAGCCCTGACCGTCAGGAAGTTCTTCCTAATGTTTAGGTGGAATTTCTTTTCCTGCACCTTGAATCCATAACTCTCTGTCCTAGTCTCTGAGGCAGCAGAAAACAAGCTTGCTCCCTCTTCGACATGGCATCCCTTCAAACATTTAAACCTTCGCTTCTCCAGACTAAGCATCCGCGGCTCCTTCTTGAATTATGATACCTAGAACTGAACACAAAGCTCAGTGTGAGGTCTGACCAGTGCAGAGTAGAATAATACAATTACTTCCCACGATCTAGACACTATAATCCTATTGATGTGGGGAGATGTGGGGTCAAGAGACATTCTCAAATGAGGGGGATATTGTTGACAATGAATTAGCTCCTGGCGTTGGAAAATGGGAATCAAGATAGTTAGGAGGTTGGAGCGCCTTCTGTGTGACAAATGGATGAGGATTTGGTTACCTGCCTCCAGGTGGTGGCTGGAGATCTGCTAAGATCACAACTGATCTCCAGGCAACAGAGACCAGTCCCCTTCGAGAAAATGGCTGCTTTGGAAGACAGATACTATAGCAGTGGTGGTGAACCCTTGGCACTCCAGATGTTATGAACTACAACTCCCATCAGCCCCTGCCAGCATGGCCAGGGGCTGATGGGAATTGTAGTCCATAACATCTGGAGTGCCAAAGGTTCGCCACCACGGTACTATAGCATTGTACCCCACACCAACCCCCCCCCCCCCGCTCTCCAGACTCCATCCCCAAAATCTCCAGGAATTTCTCAACCTGGAGTTGACAACTCTAGCTGGAGAGTCTGGGACCTTGCAGGAACAAGATGAATGTGGGGCGGGGGTGGAATGACAGAGATCTATATTATGCGCAGGTGGGAGAGAGCTGACAAAGATAATGTTGTTCTCCCAAAATGTTAGAACAAGGAGGACAACCAAAGAAGCTGATGAGCAGCAGATTTAGCAGGGACAAAAGGAAGTATTTCTTCACACTGGGGCTTTCCCCACTTACCTTCTGCTGCGCGCTACTCCGGGAAAGTAGCGCAGGGTCCAGCAGCGCTCCCCACTTGCAAGGGCGGCAACCACGCAGCTGCCCCCACACTGCCGCTCTTGCCCCACCTCAGCGCGCATCATTCCTGGTGCTGAAGAAACGGCACCTTTTGATGACCCCGTGCAGAGCACGGGGGTTGTGGGGAACCCTGAGAGCGCGCCAGGAATGATGCTCACTGAGGGGGCGCGAGAGTGGCGCGCAGCAGAAGGTGAGTGGGGAAAGCCCCACTGTGTGTTATTAGAAGGTGAGATTTGCTGCCAGAGCGGGTAGTGAGGGTCACAGGCACAGACTGGTTTAAAGGCGGGGTTGGATAGGCCACTAGACTGGACTGGATACTGGACTGGACGGGTGACCCAGATGGCTCCATGACTGATTGACTGACTTCTCTTCTCTTTCTTTCTGCAGAGTTCTTTCCTTCCTTTGGAGTGATAGTACACATGCTTCTTTGCACATGCTGAGTGATTTCTTCCTCCCAAGGGATACAATTTATTTCACATTGACCAGAGAGAGGGAAATCTCATGTATTGCATACAGGAGTTGGTGGGGGTGGGGGGTGTGAATTTCTAGATCAGAGAGTGGGGAAGTCGCTGAATCTCAAGCCACAGAGCTTCTGCATTTAGAAAGCCAAAGGTCAGTTCTCGTTGGTTCCTCCTGTCGATTTTACCCCACAGAGCATAAGCTTCCATTAGTTTTGCAAATGGCATTTAAAATAAAATGAAAATGAAGCCAAGCAAATTGCTTGAAGATAATGATTCTGGAGGGAATGGATGCTTGTTAAGGATTCAGTGAATTTCAGCCATGCTGCTGTGGCCAAATGTTCCTCCTCATATTTCTGCCTGCCAGAGAGTTTTCTTTAAAGAACTAGGACCATCCTGCCTTCTTAGAGATATTCAGGTAGGGGGTGGAAACCCTGAACAGAGGAAGGCTCAGTTTAAGTCAGATTGCAGCCCAAAGCCTTCTTCTAATCCCAAGGACTTAGTCCTGAAGCACAGTAACTTACAATGTCTTTAGGCGTATGCAGAGGTGGAATCCAGCAGGTTCTCACAGGTTCCCGAGAGTAGGTTACTAATTATTTGTGCGTGCCAAGAGGGGGTTACTAATTGGTGATTTTGCCAAGTGATTTTTGCCTTAGTTACGCCTCTCCTCTCAGCAGTAGCGCGCAGAACTTGAAGCAGTCTAGCAGGAGGTGCACCAGCGTGCGTGGCAGCCTGCACCTGCGTGCATTCGTTTCCCGCCCAAGGACCAGCGCAGTGGCTGCGTCCTTGCCACAGCTCCGCCCAGGAATGCCCCACCCCCAGAATGCCTGACCACGCCCCCATCGTGCCCCGCCCAGCCCCATTGGCGCTACGCCACAGTTTGAATCCCACCACCATGGGAACCTGTTACTAAAATTTTTGGATCCCACCACTGGGCATCTACCTTATGCAAACCATTGAATGGTTTCCCAGGGCCAGCCGTGAGGCTGCAGCTTCTAGGGTTGGAGGGTACCTGTGCCCTCCAACCCACAAGTCTCTCCCTGGCCCCTCTACATAAGAAAGGGATGACATGTAACTGTGGTGAAAAGACAAACAGAGAACGGGAGAAAGAGGACCAATTATGCACAAGGCGTCTACTGCGCGATAGAGGTGAATGTTGGTCGCAGCCAGATTTCTTGTACGAAAGTATTTCCTCAAGCCTCGCTTTCACTTCCCATGTTATCCACAGCAAGCAAGACCACTTGTAGCATGATTTTAATTTTGCTTCGCTGCCAGAGTAGGACTGATTTGCCAGTGAGCACAGCTTTGCCCCAGACCTCTTCCCACCCCCCAGCCGCCCACAGACAATCTGCCCAGCCTCCTCTCCCCATGTATATCCTTAGATCTTTTTTAATTTTTGAATTCTCATATCACTATATTGTCGATGTAAAAATAATAACATGTCAATTCCTCCAAACACCTGATTTGCCTGTTCATCGTCCCCCATCGTCCTTATTCCTCCTCATTGATTGACAGACACTAGGATATCTCCAGCCCTTCCAGTTTTACACCCAAGTGATCAGCGATCTGTGTCCACAGTGGGAAAACGCTGTTGGTCTTGATGCTTGGCGTTCACAGCACATCGGGAGAGGGATTATCAGGACCCTGGGAAGCTTTGCAAAAGGCAATCCATGCCACCCTTTGGTGGTTTGCCTGCCACCACTACGCCCCCATCACATCCTGCCATTGAAGACAATCAGCAATCGGGCAAAGTTTGCAGATGCCATATTCAAGACTTTTTCAATAATAGTTCACCTTTTTAATATCAATATTTTGTTATATCAATATGAGAATTTAAAAATTAAATTAAAAATTAAAGCACACATACGTGATAGCGAACCCACAAAAACAAGCGGAGATCACAGAGGCCGCCCTCCCCTGGACACAAGCAAAAAGCCAGCCGGTGGGCAATGCCTGCTCTGCTGCAAACAGGGCAGTGGGCAACAATACCAAATGTGCCCTGAAACAAAGACTTCTCCTGGCATTGGAAGTGGCTGAGCCCCAGACAGGGCTTAAGTGTTAAGCTCTAGATGTAAGGTTGTGGGTCTAGTTCAGGGGTCGGGAACCTTTTCCCCTCAAAGAGCCATTTGGCTCACCCCCACCCCCACCCACTCGCTCGCCCCCCATCCGCTCCCCCGCCGACTTGCTCGCTCGCTCGCTCGCTCGCCCTCCCTCCCCCGCCCGCTCACACACACACACACCCCCGCGGGCTAGAGATGTGCCCGCCCTGCTTCCTGCAGGGCGGGCGAAAAGGGGCCCGGCGGCTTGGCTTGCCCGGCCGCCGGGAGAGTGCCAGCCCCGCAAGCAGCGGGGCGGGCAGGAGCCAGAGCCTGCGGCGCGGCCTCGCTGGCCACGGGCTAGAGATGTGCCCGCCCTGCTTCCTGCAGGGCGGGCGAAGAGGGGGCCGGCGGCTCCGTTCATGGAGCCGCAGAACAGTGGCGGAAGAGCCGCATGCGGCTCGCGAGCCGCGGGTTCCCGACCCCTGGTCTAGTTTCTCATTTTTGCAGATAAACACCTATTAAACTGTTGTGGCCTATTTTGCGAAAGCTCTTGACCAAGAAGGTCAGGAGCTTTTAAGCTTCTATTCTCCAGCAGGAAAAGGGATATTTGGTCATTGACCATAAATAAAGACTTTTTCTTCAGCAGGAAAAGGGGGGGTGCAGTCAGAGAGCCCCTACAGCTGAAGAAATGCTGCCTTTGTTGCCCATTATGATTAAATATCACAACACCTACTTAAAGAAATGCTTTTCAAACAGAACATTTTCCAGTCTTTGTATAATGAAAAGATTCAGGTCTTTGCTAGAGCTGAACTCTGAATAATCCAGACAAACTGGCGGGGTGGGGGTGAAGGGGGGTAGCATCGCTCAGCAAAGGGCTGTCTAGAAACCATTAAGTGGCCAATGTTAAAGCTGAGATATCATTTAGGGGGGGGTACTGGGGAGGTGGGCAGGAAAGGTATTTGTGATGTTCGTGCATTGTGCAGGGGGTTGAACTAGATGACTCTTGAAGTCCCTTCAAACTTCAGTTTTCTGTGTTTCTACTGTATCCACACTGCAACCCTTCAAGGTAGGCTAGGTTGAGGGAGGGTCACATCTTCAGGCACAGGATGCATTTGAAATGAGTTCTCCCCTGCTCAGCCACATTTAGCCACTGCCCCACACTTATTGTCATTTGTTTTGGGGGTGGAGGGAGCTGGTCGCACTCAGCATGCACGCACGCACAATCCAGCATCTTTCTGATGTCCCTGACCAGCCTCGGGGACAGGCTGTGCACAATTATTGGGCGACTTATTTTTCCTTTTCCCAGCAAGCCGCCCAGCTGTGTGCAGGTGAAAATGGAAATTGGTCTCATGGCAACTCAATTCGTGCTAGAACAGCTCGTGCCAACTTGGAGATGAGCTCGGCCTGGCAGCCCTCTCCTTCTCCAATGTCATTTATAAATGAGCAATCTTTGGCAGGTTTCAGCTCACATCAAAACCTGGAGCTTAGCAGGAGTGGGGCTGGCCCAGTGGTGGGATTCAAATAATTTAACAACTGGTTGGTTGTGGTGGGTTTTCCGGGCTGTGTGGCTGTGGCCTAATGGATCTTGTTCCTAACGTTTCACCTGCAACTGTGGCTGGCATCTTCAGAGGTGTATCACAGAGGGAAGTCTGTTTCACGCTGTGTCCAGTGAAAAGGGCATGTTTAGTGGGGTCCATGTCGCAGGGTGGGGAACCAATCAGTAAGTGTTTGGGTGGAACTTGTGCAAAGTTGTGGTTGATAGTATTGTATTGTGGGTGGGGGTTTCAGTCCAGGGAATGATTCACATTTTCATGCCCTGCAGCAGCAGCAGTATTGGCGAATGCAAATCCTGTGTTTGGGTGTAGTCCATTGTCCATGAACTTAGCATGCCCTTGGGGTTTGCTTTTGGTGTTTTTAAGTACTAGTAGCCAAGCTTTGTTAATTCTCAGAGTCTTTTCTTTCCTGTTGAAATTGTCTTGGTGTTTGTGAATTTCAGTGGCCTCTGTAACTGGGTCCCTTATATTCAAGGCAAGGGGGAGAGATTAACCCACCACTAGCCACCAATTGTAACGGGATGGGTGGCCTGCCACTGCTGTTCCTAAATTAACTGACCAGTGGGGTTTCCTTTGCCACCCAAAGTATCCCAGGCTAGTGTTCAGGGATCTTCTTTTTACTCTGCTGCCACCATTAAAGAGAAGGAACTGGGAATCCCAAAACGGCTGCTGGCTGCCAAATATATAAAGGATCCCACCTCACATTCGCTCTTGGTCTGAGGGGAATGTCCTTCAGAGTCCCATGTACAAAAATGGAGGGAATTCAAAATTGGCTGGGATTCTAGTCTCACTGACAGGCACTCTTCCACCTCTCACACACAAACGCAGGCTGGCACGAGGGTAACTTGAACACAGCGAATTAAATATATTTTAAAAACAAAAGAAAACTTTTTAAACTGGCTCAGAGAGGTACTAACGCTTGATGGTTTCAGAGAGGTTCTTTTCACTTAAAAGTTACAGAGCTTCAGATATAACTTAGGTTTCTCAGACTTAACCCATACTCAGACACACGCAGGTGTCTCTCAGAAACGACTTGGCTTTAATGTACTTTACTTTTCCTCACAGACACACCCTTTACCTCATTTCTTCCGCTGCCCACTGTTTCACACACCCTCAGTCCTGGCCCTGTGAGTTTCAGGCATTACACAGCCTCCCTCACTCACACACTCCAAACCCGCTCTGCCTAGAGCAATGGTGGCGAACCTTTGGTACTCCAGATGTTATGGACTACAATTCCCATCAGCCCCTGCCAGCATGGCCAATTGGCCATGCTGGCAGGGGCTGATGGGAATTGTAGTCCATAACATCTGGAGTACCAAAGGTTCGCCACCACGGGCCTAGAGGTTTGGGGGCTTCCCAGACTGGTGTTATACAGGGGCAGGACAGACTCCTGGGTCTGGTCAATATCTACTGACAAGCCTCTGGCCGGCGCTTCACTCTGCACCAACAAGCCAGTGCCTTCCTTCCTCTCACAAGCTTCCTTCGCTTGAGGAGAGTCACTAGAATCCTGCCAGTTATCTGAGCTGGACCAGAATCCCTTTTCACCAGAGACGGAGCTGAGAGACTTCACTCCACAGACTCTGCTCTCAACTCAACACGAGCTGCTCTCTTCAGAACTCCCAGGCTCTCTCTGTCTTTCTGTTCATCTAGCAGCGTTTTAGCGCCCTTTTACATTGGCCAGGGGCAACAGCACTTCCATCGCACTCAATCACCTTTATTTTAAATTAAAATTCGTTGCTGCCTTACTTTTACTGTCACACAGCCTCTTCAAGCAGGCCTACTTCACACCAGCCCTTTAGGGTGGGGCAAGTCCGTTACACCTCCCTGTGCAGTCTGACATAGTAACCTTCTGAATTGTCCAGAATTTCAGTGTTTTCAAATAAAATGTTATGTCCAGTTTTGTTCTGCAACTGCAGGTTTTTCAGGATGATTAAGCCGACAGTGTCTTTCGTGCTCCTTAATACTGCTAAAACCCACCAGCAATGCAATACTATCAATCAATCACATATTTGCATAACAAGTTCCACCCAAACACTTACTGATTGGTTTCCCACTCTGGGACATGGACAATATATACCCCACTAAATATTCCTTTCTCACTGACACAGTGTGTAACAGACTTCCCTCTGTGATACACCTCCGAAGATGCCAGCCACAGATGCAGGTGAAATGTTAGGAACAAGATCCACCAAACCACGGCCACACAGCGCGGAAAACCCACCACAGCCAGTTGAATCCGACCTGAAAGCCTTCGACAACAACAACTGATTTGCCATAAGCAATCGCTTTAACAACAGGTTCTGCCAAAGCGGTACCAAACCGCTGGAATCTCACTCACTTGGCCGTCCCTGGGAATAGTGATGGTTTAACCTTTTCGGGAGACCGAGTGCCCAAACTGCAACCCAAAACACACTTATTTATCACAAAGTGCCAACGCGGCAATTTAACCTGAATACTGAGGTTTTAGTATAAAAAAATGGTTGGCTCCAAGGCGTGTGTTACTCAGGAGTAAGTTTGGTGGAAGTCAGTGGCTTTGCTTTGAAGCAACTGTGCAATGCTTCAAATGGGTGAATCACGACCCTAGGAAGATTTACTCAGAAGCAAACCCCATTGCCAGCAACTGAGCTTACTCCTAGGTAAAGGATCACGCTTTCGTTCTTCCCATGAAAATCAATAGGGTTTAACAGCAGTTAACAGGGTTACCTACACTGCTTCCCCAAAACTAGGTCTTAGGTTTAATGCTAATAATCTCCCTGAAATAATTACATTGCCATCACACTTCGAACTCTGTGTATGCATGCCCACAGAGAGGGCTCTGAGTGCCACCTCTGGCACCCATAGGTTCGCCACCACTGCCCTAGGAGATTCCACTTGTTATCATATCAGTTGTTATTTCCAGCTCTTGCATTTGTTTTTGGCCAACATCTTTCTCAAAATCTTTTATCCACTGCGCCTTACTGTTGTAATCTTTCTCGTTTTCCCACAGATCTTTCCAAAACTGAAGTGTTACATTTTTCTCTGGTTTTTTGCTTTCAACATTGATCTTGAAAATGTTTTGCAGCGCCTCGGTTCAAATGCCAGTCAGAACGAAATCCCAGATTTTGACGTTTAGCCTTTGCCGACGAACAAAATTGCCCCAGCTGCCGCTGCTGCTGCCACGGAAATGAGTTATTATTGTTGCTGCCATTAGCTGCCACATGGTTACGGCTGATTAATACGTACGCTGAAAGCGAAGACAGTTTATTGCTGACAGTTGCTGCTACGATGCAGCTGTTGCGCTAACAATATCTGTTAGTGCCTTTATTTTTGTATTTACCTGCTGTTTTATGTTCTCTCGCTACCCAGGACTTATTGCATCGTAATCTACGAATACGCGCAGCAGAGCCGAGTAGGGTGGCCTTTTGCAGCTGACATATGGTGATCTTGTCAGTGCTCGACATTGTTTTTAAGTGCCGCCTGCTGTCTTTAGGCACTGCACCCAGTGTGCCGATCACCACTGGGACCACCTTTACTGGTTTGTGCCAGAGTCTTTGTAGTTCAATCCTTAAATCCTCGTATCGTGTAAGTTTTTCCAGTTGCTTCTCATCAATTCTGCTGTCACCACGTATTGCAACATCGACTATCCACACTTTCTTTTTTTCCACAATCGTGAGGTCGGGAGTATTGTGTTCCAAAACTTTTTCAGTCTGAATTACCAGTCAGGGCAACTGGTAACACTTTTCAGTTTTTTGTGATTCCACCAGTTCTTTGTCACAGGCAGATGGTACTTGTGGCACAAGTTCCAGTGAATCATCTGAGCAACAGTATTATGCCTCTGCTTGTAGTCCGTTTGCGCGATCTTCTTGCAGCAGCTAAGTATGTGATCTATTGTTTCGTCTGCTTCCTTGCAGAGTCTGCACTTGGGATCTGTAGCCAACTTCAATTCTGGCTTTGATGGCGTTTGTTCGAATTGCTTGTTCTTGGGTTGCAAGAATCACGCTCTCAGTCTCTTAAAATACAAGCAGCAACATCATTACCTACATTAATTAATTAATTTAGATGAATTGAATGAATAGAATTTATGGCGTCGGATCCTAAGACTGGGAGGTGGCCAGCAGTGCCAAGATGGTAAAGTATAGTACAAAGGCAGTGCTGGAGATGGTATCAAAATGCGGTATTGGTGTCAGGAGGGGGCAGGCAATCCGCAGCCACCCTCCCCAAAAGCCCGGTGGAACAACTCTGTTTCACAGGCCCTGTGGAACTCACCAAGGTCCCACAGGGCCTAACAGCTGGAGAAAGAGTGCCCCGCCAGGCAGGGGCCAGGACCATAAAAGCCCTGGTCGGGATAGAGGCCAGCTGCATCATTGAGGGGCGAGGGACTACCAGCCCTCAATGATGCAGCTGGCCTCTATCCTGACCAGCAGGTTCACCTCTGCAGAGCACAGAGGCCTACTAGGGACATATGGAAGCACAATGGTCAGCAATTGAGTCAAGTCAAGGGGGGAGAAGGCAGAGGACAGATTCCCGCCCCCTCCCCTTTGTCTGTCCATAGACAGTTCTTCTTTTGAACTGCGAATTGCCGGAAAGATCCTGGGCAAAAGGAAGTACACAAGTACAGGGAATAAAAATGAACCTTCTGTCGTGTGTCCAAAGTTGGGAGGGAGACAACTAGGCTGTCTTTTAAAATCTTAATATGGATTTTGGAGGAGCCGGAAGAGAATTAAGGGCAAGAATTGAACCTTTTCAGACACTTGTTCCAACAAGGTCAGCATTGTCTGCTGTGACTGGCAGCAGCTCTCCCGGGTCCCAAGAGGAGGGCTTTCCCACCACCTACTGCCTGAGCCTTTCATCTGGAGGTGCCAGGAATTGAACCTGGGACCTTCCGTATGCCAAGCAGATGCTCTATAACTGAGCTACACAAACACCCATGTTTATTTTTTTATTTTTTAAATTTATTATTCGACCTATAAGCCGCTTCACCCCCGAAGGGCTCGAGGTGGCTCACAACACGGCTGTTATTCAAACAGCAATCACACAACATAAAACTTAACCTATTAACCAATTAAAATTTAAGTAGCAGTTACACACCATAAATAAAATTTTTGTTGTTTACCAGTTAATCAAAATCGTTAAGTAAAATCGGCGCCCAATCTAAAGGCTAAAAAGAGAGAGGGCGGGAGCGGGAGGGCCTGTGATGGTATCAGAGAATCAGGCCCAACCGAGATGGAAAAGGATGGACACAGTCAGTTGCCATTGCAGCTTCAGTGGGGGGCAGTAGGACCACGGCCAGCCCTTCCAAAAGCCCGGTGGAATAGCTCTGTCTTACAGGCCCTGCGGAACTCACCAAGGTCCCGCAGGGCCCAGATAGTTGGAGGTAGAGCATTCCACCAGGCAGGGGCCAGAGCTGTAAAGGCCCTGGCCTGGGTCGAGGCCTGCCGCATCATCGCGGGGCCAGGGGTCACCAGCAGTTCTGCCACCGCCGAGCGCAGTGGTCTATGAGGGACGTAAGGGGTGATGCGGTCCCGTAGGTATGAGGGCCCCATGCCGCATAAGGCCTTAAAGGTCAGTACCAGCACCTTGAAAACGATCCGGAACTCCACCGGGAGCCAGTGCAGGCGGCGTAGCACCGGGGTGATGTGATCTAAATAATCACCACCTGTCAAAAGCCGGGCTGCTGCATTCTGGACCAGCTTCAACTTCCGGATCAGTCGCAAGGGAAGGTCTGCGTAGAGTGAGTTGCAGTAATCCAACCTCGAGGTGTACACATGAACCGTCCTTATACTGTCAAACCTTGTTCCATCGAAGTCAGTATTGCCCACTCAGACTGGCAGCAGCTGTCCAGGATCTTGGGCAGAGGACTTTCCCATCACTTACTGCCTGGTCCTTGTAACTGGGGATGCTGCCGAGGCCTTCTACGAGCCAAGCAGAGGCTCTGCCTTTGAGCTGCGACCCTCCTTCTTGTGAGGCTGGGGAAACATCCTCCTTGATCCTCAGAGCTTGCTGAAGGCCCCCCCTACCCCCCCCCCAGCTACCTCTCATCCATCTTGTGCACGCTGGTTGTCTTTGCACATGCATGGTTGTGGGAACATCCAATCCAGGAGACATGACAGGAAACCCATTCCAAAGGGACAGCTGGTTGGCTTCTCTTTTCCCCCCAATGCCCATTTCTTTTCAACAGTCTTTGCTCCCCGCAGGTTCTGGGTTACAGCTGCAGAGACGACTCTATCCTCCAGCTAACGATCCATGCAAAATGTGAGCCTAACGGAGTCGATACGGCCCTTCGCCATGTTAGGAAAGAGATTTTTCAATAAGACTTTTTATTGGCTGGGCTAGCTCAGAGAGTATTTCAGAAGATTAAAGCAAAGCCATGTGGATTTGCCGTGTTTTGGTCAGAGACATTCACAAGAAAATCCTCCCGCCCACCCCCACCCCCCACCCCCCGGCCAGGAATATCACCATCAGCTTGCTTTGGCCAAGGATTGCTGTTCTTTTCCACCAAATAAGATACCTGCTTTAAATTCAAGGTTTCAGGCAAAGCAATAGGGCTGAACAGCCATTCCAGACTTTGCTTCAAGTTCAGCCCTGAGGAGCTCCACTGAGCATGTGAAAATGCTCCTTCCTTAGCACTACGTGGCTGCTTGCACTTCCTGGACAGTGCGCATGACTGGTTGTGGGGGTTTTTCACAATGTGCAACAGACTTCCCTCTGTGATGCACCTGTGAAGATGCCAGCCACAGATGCAGGCGAAACGTTAGGAACAAGATCCACCAGACCACGGCCACACAGCCCGGAAAACCCACCAGAACCAGTTGAATCCGGCCATGAAAGCCTTCGACAATACAATGCGCATGACGTTCATACTGTAATGAGCCCTTCCCCAGAGAACCCCAGAAATGGAACACCGGTTGTGAGGTATAAAATGGTTGATTCTCGAAATGGACTGCTGGGAAAAACAGGAGGGTCACGGCTGTGCATTTTGATAGCTACAGAGCCTCATAAGAGCCCTTCTGAATCAGACCAGTGAAGGTCCATCTAGTCCAGTGGTGGCGAGCCTTTGGCACTCCAGATGTTATGGACTACAATTCCCATCAGCCCCTGCCAGCATGGCCATAACATCTGGAGTGCCAAAGGCTCGCCACCACGGATCTAGTCCAACATCCTGTCTCACACGGGAGCCAGTTATTGAGGGACAATAACAGACAACAGGTAATGCCATGAATACCAGTTGCTGTCTACCGTGGAGGATTGGATAGCGGTAGAGAACACGTGGATTGTGCGGGAGATGTCCTTGGATGTCATGCTGAGCAGCAAGAGCTTCCTGCCATTTAGAGGTGTGAATTTCCTTTCGGTCCTGACCCAGAAGCCAACATTTGTTGTTCATCTTGGCATCAGCTTCCACCATTGTGTGGCTCACCCAAGAAATCCTGGGTAGGTAGAAGGAGGGATCCGCACTGCATGGGACAAGGAAGGCAAGAGCTCCCATTGCTTGAGTCATTTGCTGTTCTCCTTCATTTTGATTATCCCCAGATCCAAGCCAAGCAGACCGTGTGTCAGCCCTTCACGGGCCACAGGGCTCGCTGTACCTGAGGTCTGTTTCGATATACACCTCTGGCCCAGGAAGCAAACTGAGCCAGGGACTTCGACAACAGAAGCCCATATGTTAATTTGACACAATCAAATCTCAGACAGCAGACCTCCCGTGAACAAATTTGTTTCTTAAAAAAGAACAAGTTGGAGAGAGAACACGATTGCTATTGGAAGAAGGCTATCCTGATCATCCATGTTGCCATGTTGCCATGTCTCCTGCCTGGAAGGTGGGAACCATTCTCTTCTCATTCCCTCTCCCTGCTGTGCTTATGCTTTTCCACTTTGCTTCTCAGGCAATGCCTTATCAGCCTACTAGACACTTGCTGTTGAAGCTCTGTCAGTAGTGTGGAATCTAGGTTGTTTTGACTCCGATGGGGGGAGGTTTCTTCATCTCTGGACTGTGGGACTGAAGGGGTGTCATCCCCCCTTGGGAACTGTCAGGCCAGTGTGGAGAGGCGTGATGTAACGTAATGTGGGGGATGACATGGGATATAATGGTGACAGCAATACTGGCTATGCTTAGTTCTGGCAATAGACATCTAAATGCTTACTCCTGGTGCTGTTTCATAATAAAGAAACCAACTGAATACAGAGTCTTGTTACTGAACAGGCCAGGGGCAGGACAAAGGCATACAAAGAAGTGCATTTCTGCTGCTTTTGCATAATGCACCTGAATTTTTTTCCACTGAATCTTTGAAGTACAATCATACAATCCAGTCAAGGCCTCAGAAACTTGGGGGTGCTTTACTCAACTATGTTAAATTTCAAAAAGAAAACAAGTCAAAAAGAACTCTCCACCTACACATGATGAAAAATGTGCATGCGGAAAAGGAAAATAATTTACTTAATAAGAAGCCCTAGAGAGAGATCTTCCCAAATTTGCCCTATTATCTATGGGGTTCATTCATTTCTGTGAACAAGGCTGTGGAGAAGGGGGTGGGGGCAGGCATATATTTATGCTTACAGAAGCTAGAGGCGCTCATTAAATCTATTTGCACAATAAATTGAAATCCACAGGAGCTCTTCGTGGTTCCGAAACCTTCAATAACCAGAGCTCTTTAATTTGGGAGGTGGGAGGAGGTTGAAGATATTTCGTGGCTAGTGCAAATTGTAGTCAAATTGAGTGATTGGAAGGGAATTCCAGCCAAAGACCTTAACAAACAAAATATATTTGCATAATCCTTGCTCGTTTTATTGTCATCGAATCGCCCACAAAAAGCTTAAGAGAGATACCAGGTTGCTTGGGCCTCTTTGCTTCCCAGTTTCACAGGACTGATCTGAGGGACTTTGGTGAACACCCGGTACATAAAACAATAGGCCCTTTTCAGAGAACATCAGGGACCCAACCACCAGGGCCCAAATGGACGGGACTCATTTCTGGAACAGCCAAATTCAAGCCTGGTGGCCTCTTGGGGACCGACAAGATTTTGGGGGTGTAAGATTTTGGGAGTCAGTGCTCTCTTCCTCGGATCCGATCAAGGCAACTTTGAATCTCGAAAGCTGATCCCCTGAAAAACTTGTTAATCTCTGGAAAACGAGTAGACTGGAATCCTGCCGCTCTACTGCAGACCAAGGCAGCCGCCCTCTGCAACTCTCTCTGGAAAGGAAGGTTTGTGAAATGGCCAAAATGTTTTGGTTAAAGTTTTGGTTAACCAAAACATTTTAGCCATTTCACAAAGGTTCTGTTTACTTCGTTACTCATTTTGAGACTCTAATGAGAAATCAGGTCTAATGTTTTATATATATCCATGTCTCGACTCAATTAAATGCTAATTAGCACTTGGCATCATGAATGCAAAATGGGGGGGGGAGTAATCCCAGTTAATGCCTCCTTGCCATGTGCCCCTGAATCAGTTTCACCCCTCCCCTCTTTTCCCCATTCACTAGCGCAGCCTTCCCCCCCGCCCCAATTTCCCCTCCACCCTGATTTTTAACTCCATTCTTCTCACTTAGCAGGATTTGCTTCTCTCTTCCCACCCACCTCTTTAATCCGCTCCATTTTCTGCCTGTTGAAGCGTGAATCGCTTTTGTCTCTGGAAAAGGGGGAGTACCTGAACAGAGGTGGAGCGCACCCACCCACCCACCCTCCCCGGATCTGAGCTGGCTCACTCGGCACTGTTCCCTGCATGGCCTCCACCTCTCGTGAAATCTACCCTTGAAAACAAGAGCCCAACAGCACAGTCGGGAGCCAGGATGACTCTTGGATTCTCGGGGGGGGGGGGGAGTCCAGCATGATACTGGGAGCCCCGCAGGCTCTGTCCTGAGGTCTGCAGGATGGAGGAGTAATGTAATCCTCAGACCAAGGAGGGCCAACATGCCACAGATGGGCTGACAGCTTCAGAAGCATTGACTCTTGGATCCTCTTCCATTGACATGACTGGCAAAAAAGAATCCCCCCAATCATTTAATCACCTGACCCCCAGGCAGAAAACCATCTCTGCTCCATCCCCCCCAGGGCTCACTGCAGCCCCCTAAGAAAACCACACCACCAGAGAGTTAGAAGGAGGCGGCCTTCAGCACTTTCTCTCTTTCTCCAGGGAAGTGTCCAACTGAGCCATCTTCCATGCATGATTTTTGAACCTAGATTCAAATCCCCACTCTGCCTTGAAAACTTGCTGCATGATATTAGGCCAGTCGTGCCCTCTCACCTTAGCCTACCTCACAAGGTTGCTGTAAGGATAAGTGAAGGAGAGGAAAAAGGTGTAAGCTGCTATGATGGGTCCCCATGGAGGAGAGAGGTGGTGTATAAATGGATGGACGGACGGACGAATGGACGGACGGACGAACCAACAAATGGAATTTCAATCTGCAAATGTGGTAGAGTCTTTGGATACATAAGCTGCTCTGCTGATCAAAAAAAGCCAGGTCTACCAGAATGATGTGTGAAGGGAACAGCCCTGCCTTCCTTCTAAGCCCCCACTCTGTATCTGGTCATTGGAGACCTGACCCCCGAGTCACATGACCTCCCAGACTCAGAAGAGTCACCTTAGAGGAGGAGGCAGAATCCTCAGGACCCAGGCAATGCTGGGGCTGGGAGACACCAACCCCCAGCAGGACAGTGTCTGTCAGGATGCCATTTGCTGGGACGAGGAACTGCTGGGGAAAGTTGTTGCTTTTGCTTCTGCAGGTGCTGCTTACCTGTTTCTCTGGCCTTGGAGCTGTGTGGCTGGGACGAACTCTCAGACTGGACTCTTTCTACTGTCTTTAACTCTCATTTATGGGGTTGCTACAACATATTATCAACAATTTTGGGTTAGCAGCTGAGTCAATGGGGCCGGAAGCGGCAGCAAGTTCTTCAGCCCCCCGGACGTGGCAGATGACCTTTGCAGTGGCCGGAGGCTTTACTGGTTGTGCCATCCCTTTCTACTGGCAAAGAGGCAACAGGAGCTTCCCAGTTTAGACAGCAACTGCAGCAGCAAAGGAGATCTGGGTGGGAGGCTGGAAGCCCCCAAGGAAAGTGCAACAACCCTCTTTGGGGGGATTGGTTTGTGATTAGATGACGCACCTCAGGAAGCTGGCAGGCTTTGAAGAGCAGGGCGACCTTTTTATGTGTTTTATTGATCACGCTTTTTAACCTGACCTTCTGTTTGTGTGGCCTGCAATGATTACAGCTGGGTTAGCAATGCGGGTCAGACTCTCGGCCACTTTTTATAAGCTTTTTTCAAAGGATTTCTGGCTCAGAGGAGCCCCCTCAGCACATAAGGCCCATTTTATTGGTTGGGAGCCGATGCCACTGAATGGTTAAGAGGAGACATTGGAAACTGGGAGCTCCTCAGTTGGAGCCCTCCCTCTGCCACATGGAAGCAGACTTTGCCACTTTTCAGCCTCAGGCCTTTCCCTGCCATCTGCAACATGGGGATAGAACTGGCCTACCTTACAGGCCTATTGTACAGTTAAAAGATAATGTTTTGCACATGGAAAGTACTCATAAAAAATGCTAAGTACCATTACAAAATTGAGCAAAAGAGAGTCACTAACATGAAGAACCCTGATCCTAAACTACTCAGAAATACTCCCCAAATTCCAAGCAGTCTTGACAATCTAGAAAGGGGGAAGGATAAATCCAGGGGGAAGGGGTTGCCTCCTCCTTCCTTGGATGTTGGCTTCATGTTGACACAAGTGTGTGGAGCCATGCTAGGTAAAGAGGTTGTTTCCAAGATCGCGCAGAAAAAAGGCACCCTAGGGATGGTAAAAACACTGCCCCTGGGGCGCTGTTTGCACAGCTGATGCTGGTGGTTTGCAGCAGCGCCGTGCTCAAGCCTACCTCTAGCTGGGCGCAAAAACGCTGCTTTTGAACCTCGGCCAATGAGTAAGGTTTTTCAAAAGTAGCATCTTCCACCCGCTTCGCCATGCTAACAGCAGCGTGGTGGAAGGCGGTGTTTTCTCTAATACCTGCCCAAAATGCCTCCCCACCTCCCTCCCGCTTCTGTCCCCTGCAGCCATCAGCTCTGGCTATGAAGTTTGTTCCCTGGCCTCAACAGAGTGATGGAAGCCAGGAGAAGGTAAGGAAGCATTTGGAGGGCTGAGCGGCCGTGCAGAACCTGCTCCAAGTAATAAATTTGATTCAGTTCTTTGGTTTTCTTAAACTGGTTCCATATCCCTGCAAACAAGGAAAATGTGATTTCACTGATTCCCAGAAAGGTGTGGAAAAGACAACAAGAAACAAGATAGGCCCTGTCACTGAAGAGGCTGTCCCTTATGGGAGGGAAATGAGGGAGGGGATGGGATGGGAGGGGAGGGGTGGCATGTAAGGGAGGGGCGGGAGGAGGGGGGGGCCCCCGGCATCTGGACATGGCCCACCCACCCTACCAGAGGGAGGGGAGGGGGAGGAGGAGGGAGGTGGTACGTGGGAGGGGCGGGAGGGAGGGATGGCATGCAAGGGCCAAAAAAGAACCATTGTGGGGGATGGAAAGGAATTGTTCCCTGTGTCAGATCAAGCCAGAATTTATGCAAAAGCTCTGGTGTCACAACCTTTCCCGAGATTGTGGGGTGCAATCTTGCAATCCCTTGTGAGTTTTTTTCCCATCCAGCACTGCAACCTGCTAAGTTTCATAAGGTTTTTTATTTCAAGCGAAAATAACAAAAGCTTAGTACAGTTCCCTTAGCAGAAAGTTCCTTTTAGAGGTTCATTGTCCACTCTCACCAGGAGCCCCTGGTAGAGAGATCCTTTCTGGACAAACCCCTGAGATGGAATCCAAAATCCTTTCTTTTCCCCCTCTCAGGAAAGGCCTGTCTCAGGCCACGGGACAACTTCTAGGCCTTGGAAGTTGCATCCCGTCCCCTCTGCATCGTTTCCTGTCCTCCCTCCAGGAGATCAAAAGGCAAAGATGCTTTTCACCGTCATATGGGACTTCCCTTTGCTGTAGCGATAGCATCATTCCATGACACGCCCCTTTTTGAGATGAAGTCTGTAAACTCCATGTTCACATACTTCAGCTTCCTAATAAAACTGTTTGCATAATATCACATGTTTCTAGCTAATACATAGTTCAGCTAACTATTTTCCATCACACTCCGAATCTCGAATGGTTGACAATACTTCAAAATACAGTTGATAGCTTTGGAAGCCAAAAGCTTTTCTATCTGAGTTTTATCTTACCTGAAGGACTCAAGATGGGAGAGCTGGAAAGAGAAATTGCTTTTGAGTCTTCCAGCAACCCTTCGGGTAGGCCTCCACAAGGACACCCAGTGAGTACTGTGGTCTGAGCAGACATCTCAAATACAGTACAAGATGGGTTGCCAATTGCAGGCAGAGCTGCTAGCTCTCCCCATTTTCTGGATCTGCAGCAAATGCAGTCAGGTCTTAGCAAGGACCCCGGGGGTGGGGGGGGAGGCAGATGTAAGGTAGGGATCCAAGCAGCCTCTTGGATTTCTGCTTCCACATTTGCCCTGCCAGCCCCTCGGTCTGACTCCACTCTACTCCAAAGTAGCGGCCTGCCCACTCTGCTTCTGATTTTCGCTGACTCATCTGGGAGACCTTCCCTGACTCAGTGACTTCCTGAACTTCTTGGAGATGCACAGGGCTGGAGGACTCACTGAGGCATCGGAAGGTGTGAGCAAGTCCACGGCAGCATGGAGACGGCTGCTTGTGCACACTGGCCAGTCTTCCCGGAAGCCCTGTGCTGGTTGCTCCCTTGCAAGAGGGAGGATGCGGCAGGGCCAGGCAGGCATGCTTCACTAGCCTCGGGGTACATGCATCTTAGCCGTGCTTGGGGTGGGGCCATCAATGCCAGGCCTTGGATACCAGCAGTGCCACACAGAGAACTCTCTGGTGAGCTCGCCTGTCTTATCAGTGATGCCCCAACTCGGGGCGGGGGGGGGGACCCAGTGGATTCAGCACCTTGGCCAGCTCCACACTAAATCCCACTTGCTCCTGGGGGAGAACTCCAAGGCAGTGTCCAGTTGGGAACTTTCCCAGTCCGTGAAAGGGCTGATCCACTCTAGGCCTCGCTATTGCCTTGACGCCATCTTGAAGTCTTTCCCTGTCCAGCACTCTGTGTTTGAGGCATTTGATTTCAAACGTTAAAGATCGTTAATATTATTATTTTTACAACTCCACCCATGTGCTAAATAGGACCTTTCTCCCCAAAAGACTTTGCTACCCTGTTTCCCCGAATATAAGACAATCTGTAAAAGGAAGACATAGTTGAGGTTTTGCTGAAGTGCGAAATATAAGGCATCCCCCGAAAGTAAGACGTAGCAAAGTTTTTGTTTGGAAGCATGCCCGACGAACAGAACACAGAAAAATAAGACATTCCCTAAAAATAAGACATAGCGCATCTTTGGGAGCAAAAATTAATATAAGACACTGTCTTATATTCGGGGAAACACGGTAGCACTGGTTGGCCTTCTCCACATCTGAGAGTCAGTGTGGCGTGGTGGTTAAGAGCGGAGGGTTTGATTCCCCGCTCTGCCACTTGAGTTGTGGAGGCTTATCTGGGGAACCAGATTCGTTTGTGCACTCCAACACATGCCAGCTGGGTGACCTTGGGCTAGTCCCAGTTATTCGAAGCTCTCTCAGCCCCACCCACTTCACAGGGTATTTGTGGGGGGGGGGGGAGAAACGAGTTTGTGAGTCTCTTTACAGGAGAGAAAGGGGGGCTATAAATCCAAACTCTTCTTCTTCCTCCTCCGTGGCAGCTGCAGACTGGTATGGCTCTGTGCTTTATCTGGGCTGCTACCTTCCTGAGAGCCATGGCTTAGCTCCATGCCCAGCACCCTGGACTCAGCCTCATGGCAAGGAGGGCACCCCTCAACATCTGGTGCCCTGGGCGGTTGTCAGGATGTGCCCAGTGGTTGGGTCTCCCCGAATACATGTCTTTTGTTTGCCTCTTGACTGAGCTAGTCCTCTCTTTCCAAGCAGGGACAGCCCCAAGCAAGTTCACAGGCAAAGTCCTTCCCTCCAGGCACCATTTCACAGAAGCTGCACATCACGTTTCCTGATGCGGTCAGAGGTCAGCAGGAGGTGCAGCCGGGCATCCTGCTCCCCCATCCCATCTCAGGGGTCTGAATGACTGTTTGAAAGGGGAGAGTGACAAATGCACACGGATAATTGACTCCTTTTAGAAAGAGTCTGGCGTGTGAGTTTCTATTGCGGGCTAATTGGGTGGAAAGGCAATGCCATTTAAGCTGAACGGCTGCCTGAGCCACAGATGTAGAGGGCGAGAACCAGCAACCCCAAGCATTATCTGGCCAGCCAAGGAAGCCTCACGTTTCCTTCCTCTTCCCAGTCAGTAGCTCCCCCAGACACAAAGCTACATCCTACCTCCATGGTGGGGGGGGGGGCAAATTCTACTACCTCCCAGCATATTTCATGTCTCTGAGTGGAAAGAAAACCCTCAAGTGTCACCTGGCAATTTACTTCAGAAGGAAAACCCTTGCAGCGGAATCCAAATGTCCTTCAGCGCAATTGAGGCTCACATTAATAGATATTATTATAAGGGTTGCAAGCTGTAATTGGTTTACTCAGAAGATTGGGTTAATCCATTAACAATCTGGTTGATTAATCAGTGAGGGCTCGTTCTAATCAGACAACCGGCAGGGTCGGACCCAGACACATCCCCCAACATAAAAGGAATCAGGGGTGAAAACACCATCATTCGTGCAACAGACCTGCAGGACCTAATACGTAGCGGCACTGATTCTGTTTTGATCCTGGGCTGTTGCTCCCATAGGAAATGATGCCCAGCCCTTTCTTCTAACCATGGATCTTGGCTTCTGCTGATTAACTTCTAAATTATCTGACTTCCTTCATCTCCCAAATGTACCTAAGCTGAAGTTTTGGTACTCTGCAAATGTATTTACATTTAATAGATTAATTAATCAGTTAAAAGGGCAGGTGATTAATCAGCAGGGAACTGTTTAGGTATTTGACAGTCCTAATTATTCTGAGCTTTGTTTGCATCACACATTAAATTCGCAGAAACATTACGCATCCTTCATTCAACCAATAAGTGGAAGAGCTGATCCACCTCAGCCTTGCTATTGCTGACTCCGTGATAGATCCCAAGTGATAGATCCCACAGGCACACAACTCACATTAATGGGGGGGGGGGGTGTAAAATGGAGAGTGATAAGGCCAAGTAGTTAGCCCAAGGCCAACGACAGGCACGCTCCCTTCTACAGGAGATGGGAGAGGGGGGGATGATATGAATACTTTACAAGTTACAAGCAAGCAACGGAAAGCAGAAAGGCCGCAGGTAACAAGAAGGGCAGGTGTGACCTCGGCTCCAGCCTGTTGATGCTGCGAGGCCCAGCAGGAGCCAGACCTGACACTATGTGAACTATATGGCTTGTAATTCAAGAGGCATGGCCAGGGCTGGAGCGAGGGGGAACTGCACCCAGGCCATGCGTGCACCCCGCTTGCCCCTGCCCCTCCACGCCCCTCCACGGCCCAGCCACACACACACACCCCGGGTGCTACGTGTCTGGGCATGGCCTACAGTAAGGCTGCGTCAGTGGTGGGATTCAGCCGGTTCGGCCTGATTTGGGAAAAACCGGTTGTTAAAACCCCCCTCGCTCCCCCTCCCCTGGGAGAGAGAGTGACAGGGCTTTTATCACCTCAGAGCCCAGGGCGGGGTGGAGAGCCGAGCCGAGCCGAGCTGAGCCAGCATGGGGGGGGGGGGGTATGTGTGGAGCAGAGGGTTCCAGCTCGGCTTGGCTTTTCTCCCAAGCCACACACACATACACCAGCGCTGCCTGGCTTGGCTCTCCTCCCTGCCCTGGGAGCCCAGGGCGGGGAGGAGAGCTGAGCCGGACCCCTCTGCTCCATCACCACCCCCCAGCGCTGCCCAGCTCAGCTCGGCTATCCTGGAGCCAGCCTGCCTCCATGGTGCCCCCCTGTCAGGAGGCCTGTTTTTATGGGGGATTTTGCTAATGCTGCTTTCTGTATGCTGGGGGGGTGGAGGGAATGGGTTAAATTGCATTTCCTAACTTGACTTCTTCAGATGTCTTCTGAATGATGTTACTACTGTACCAGGTGCTTTCCACTCAAGGTCAGTGTCTGGCCATCTTTACAGAATTATCTCTTTCTACACAGTTCCTTTTGGGCGCTCTTTCTTAGGAGTTAGGGGACCCTGTTTCTTTTAACTACTGGGTTTTGCACGGGCAAACCTCAGTTCTGGCATTGACCAGAGAAGATCTCAATACTCAATAAACTACTGTTCTTTTACATGAGTTTGTTTCAGTTTTTGGGATTCTGACACACACACACACACACACACACACACACACACACAGGCCTTATTTCAGCTTGCCTCCTGCCCTCCCCAGGCCCTGAAGGAAGGCTGGGGGGACGGGTGGGCGCCGCGGTGGCAGGCTGGTCCAGAAGCTGGCCTGTCACTCACAGTGGCGCCCCGCCCGTCCCCTCGGCCCATCCCTTCAGCCAAAGCAGCTTGGTGCAGCTGGGCCAGGCCCAAGACCGCCGCCACCCTCCTCCTCCGGCTAAGGTAAGTGGGGTGGTGGAGGAGCACAGCAGGGGGGAAGGGGCGAATTGGTTACTAAATTTTTAGAATCCCACCACTGGGCTGCAGCATGTGGAATGAGTTCAAATTCATGCAACAGGTAGTCCAGAATCCAAGAGTTCCTCCTTTGCTAAGACTCAGACAAATGTTGGGTGCAGAGTGGAGAGGAGGTTCAGGTGTCATCATGGATCTTGGAGACCTGGGTTCAAATCCCCACTCTTCACTCGAGTTTCCTGGAGGACCTTGAACCCCCTTCCAGGCTCATCCTACTTGACGTGGTCATTGTAAGGATAAAACAAGACTGGGAAAACCACGTGTGCTTCCTCAAATGCTACTGAAGAAGACAAGATGGTGGTGGGAAGTGCCTTGTGGGGGTTTCAAGGCAAGAGAAGCACAGAGGCAGTATGCTATTGCCATTGCCTGCCTCTGCATAGCAACCCGGGGCTTCCTTGGGGGTTTCCCATCTGAGAACTAATCTGGGCCAATCCTACTGATGAGACCGGGCCATCCAACAAAGGTAAGGACAAAGGCAAGATTTTTTAAAAAGCACAGTATAGATCATTGTTCCAGAAATAATTTTCTGAAAAGGAACACCCAGCCTTGATTTCCAGACTTAGAAATGAAAACCTCGTGGGAACATTTGCATCCACTGGATAAAAGCTGGGATTGCCACAGCAGAGGAAGAGAATGCTAATTCTGCCACTGGAGACAAACCTTTCGGAGAGGCCCTGATTGCCTGGAATGAGGATTGGGCAGGACCACACACACACACACACAGACACACACAGACACACAGAGAGAGAGAGAGCTCTCTACTGTTGTAGGATCCATCCCCAGAGGAGCATGTGAACCTAAACAAAGGACACAATGCTGCCTAATGCTGAGCCAGACCTTGTCTTATCTAGATCTGCATCCTCTTGTCTCTTGTCTGGGTACAGGGAGGTTTTGCCATCTTCATCCCTGTTCCTTTCAGCCTGGGATCTGCTGGACACAAGGCGGGGGATTAGCCGTCTGCCCCCTTGCATCGTGAACCTGCCGGATTCACACAGCCTATTGCCGTGGTGGCGAACCTTTGGCACTCCAGATGTTATGAACTACAATTCCCATCAGCCCCTGCCAGCATGACCAATTGGCCATGCTGGCAGGGGCTGATGGGAATTGTAGTCCATAACATCTGGAGTTAGCATAGAGTCGCCACCACTGGCCTATTGCATCCAGTCTTACCCCCTCTGGCTGGCAGCGGCTCTAGGGTCAGGGCAGCTCAGACACACCAAGAGAGAGAGAGAGAGAGAGATCTCATCATTCCCTTCCCGGAGATGCCGGGCAGTGAACCTGGGTTTCCATGAGTGCAGAACGAAGCGGTCTGTATTGCAGCAGCAGCAGCAGCAGCAGCAGCTTCTGTTATTCTTATATATCTCATGCTCTGTTTCCCCTACATTCTTTGCAGAAGTTTTTAGGTAAAAAAAAAGAAAATCTCTATTAAGTGCGAGGTGTTTGTGCTCAAACAATAATTGCTCCCTCTTTATCTCCGTAATTACAGGCTGTTGGCCTAAGCTAGGCTTTGCTGGAGGCGGTCGTTTGCCATGTGCCGTGGATTTGGCGGTGCGCTCAAGTGGAACGGAATTGATGATTGGGAGTGGAAGTGATTTGGGGGCTAAAAGTGCCGCCCCCAATAGATCATGACTGTGGTGTGTATAAAGGTGTCCTGGGAAGGAATGGAGACGCTGCTGGACTTCCCCACAGCCAGTGGGAAATCCGTCAAAGATTAAGAAGAAGAGTTTGGATTTATATCCCCCCCTGTAAGGAGACTCAAAGGGGCTTACAATCTCCTTGTCTCCTTCCCCTTCACAACAAACACCCTGTGAGGGTAGGTGGGGCTGAGAGAGCTCCGAGAAGCTGTGACTAGCCCAAGGTCACCCAGCTGGCGTGTGTGGGAGTGTACAGACTAATCTGAATTCCCCAGATAAGCCTCCACAGCTCAGGCGGCAGAGCTGGGAATCAAACCCGGTTCCTCCAGATTAGATACATGAGCTCTTAACCTCCTATGCCACTGCAGATCACCTTGAAGTGGGGTGCTGGAGGAGGAGCAATTGTGCGGAACCCCAAAAAGACAAATCAGTGGGCTGAAGATCAAATCAAGCCTAAACTCTCCCTGTGAGCTAAAACAACTTCACTGAGGCTGTCGTGCTTTGGTCACATTCTGAGAAAACAAGACTTCCTGGAAACGACAACCATGCTTAGAAAAGTTGAAGGAAGCAGGAAAAGAGAAAGACCAAACATGAGATGGATTGACTCCATCAAGGAAGCCGCAGCCCTCCATTTGGAAGACCTGCTAAGGATAGGACATTTGGGAGGTCATTAATTCATAGGGTCACCTAAGTCGGAAGCAACTTGACAGCACTAAATGCACACACCATCACAAAAGTCATGCCTGTGTGCTTTCCAAACCCAATTCTGTTGCCTGGAATGAAGAATTCTGCAATCCAGGCAAATCATTGCTCATTCAAATGATATAATAGAAGGTCGAGTATTCATCAGGAGGTCAGAAAATGGGGGCGGGTCTGATGATGCTCAGGAGGGCTCTCCTGGGATGCAGCTCTAGTCAGTCCCCTCCCCCAAACGGCTTGATTGAGGACTGAGCGAGCTCACTGAGGCAGGACTGATCAAACACAGTTGAGTATCACTTCATTATGTGGCCTGGATGGGCCAGGCCAACCCAATCTCATCAGATCTCCACAGGGTTAGCCCTGGTTAGGAGACCACCAAGGAAGTCCAGGGTCACCACACACAGGAATGTTGGTGTCATGGTTGGATCATCATGCCCTGAAGGCCAGCATGGCTATACCACACCCTCCTTGTATAGGCCAGTGGTGGCGAACCTATGGCACGGGTGCCAGAGGTGGCACTCAGAGCCTTCTCTGTGGGCACGTGTGCACAGAGTTCATCATGTGTGTGTGTGGGGGGGGGGGATCTCCCTCCAGACACTCACATCTAGACTGGCCTGGGCCACTGGGCACGACATGTAGGTAACCCTGTTTAGTGCTGTTAAACCCCGCTGATTTTCATGGGAAGAACTAAAGCACAATCCTTGACCTGGGAGTAAGCTCAGTTGCTGACAATGGGGCTTGCTTCTAAACCCTCCTAGGGTCGTGATTCACCCATTCAAAGCATTGCACAGTTGCTTCAAAGCAACACTACCGACTACCACCAAGCTTACTCCCGAGTACTGCGTGCCTTGGAACCAACCGTTTTTTCTAAACTAAAACCTCAGTATTCAGGTTAAATGGCCGTGTTGGCACTGCGATAAATAAGTGGGTTTCGGGGTGCAGTTTGGGCACTCAGTCTCGAAAAGGTTCACCATCACTGGTATAGGCGGTGAGCTGTTTTATGCTTGCCTGTGGGGACTTACAGATCCCATAGGATTCCAGAATGTCTTGCAGGATCCGATGCCTCTCAGTGACTCATTAGATGAGCTGATAGAGGATCGGTGTGGCTGGCACTCTGAAGCTATCGATGCGATCGCATCCTGACATCTTCTGCGCCCTCGCCCTCAACTGGCTCCGTGGTGCTCTGCAGAGCTACGAGGGAAGGAGAGCTCAAATGGCTACAGCAAACGTGGAAAAAGACTCACGATGAAGCAGTTAAGAGCATCTCACAGAAACTTATGAAGGTCTGTGAGATGGGAGTGAAAGCTGTAAAAAAATAGACTATTTCGCAGCTAATATCACATCCGCTAGCTCATATCGAACCCAATTGTTTAGGATAATTTGGCAATTAACAGCCTTGTCAGATAGGCCACGGAACAATAGTGAATTGGCATTTAGCTGTGATGATTTTGCAAGCTATTTCGCAGATAAAGTCTGCCAGGACCATATTGGATGCTGATCACATTCTAGAGCCCCCTCGCCCATCTTCTGGTCCTGTTTTGGACCACTTCAACCACTTCTCCTGGACGATGAGGATAGGATGTTGGGGGCTGCTAAGAAGCCCACTATATGCCTGTTGGTTGGATTCATGCCTATCCTGACAAGAAAGGGACCCTTGTTGACATAGCGATACCTGGTGACATCAGGATCGTTGATCGTTGTCTCCACTTCGTTGTCTCCACTTCTCTGACTCACCTAGCTGCTGCTTCTGAATACTATGTGCAAAATGTACTCTGTACATGCACAGGAGACTTGGCATTAGATAACAAAATGTACAGTGTACATGCACTGGAGACTGAGCCAGCATTGTGTAGTGGTTAAAGCTTTAGAAGCAGCAGTGGCGTAGTGGTTAAGAGCAGGTGTACTCTGATATGGGGGAACAGGGTTTGATTCCCTGCTCTGCTGCCTGAGCTGTGGAGGTTTATCTGGGTAACCAGATTAGTTTGTGCACTGCAGCACACGCCAGTTGGGTGACCTTGGGCTAGTCACAGTTCTTCCGAGCTCTCTCAGCCCCACCCACCTCACAGGGCGTTTGTTGTGAAGGGGGAATGGAAAGGAGTTTGTAAGCTCCTTTGAGTCTCCTTACAGGAGGGAAAGGGGGGGATATAAATCAAAACTCTTCTTCTTCTACTCTTCTAATCTGGAGAAGCAGGCGTGTTTCCCTCACATCTTCACATGAGCAGCTGACTCTAATCTGGTGAACCAGGTTTCTTTCCCATACATCTTCACATAAGGCCTGTTGGGTAACCCTGGGTGAGTCACAGTTCTCTTCCAGCCCCACCTACCTCACAAGGTGTCTGTTCTGGGGAGAGGGAGGGAAGGAGTTTATAAACTATGGCTCCCCTCCCTTGCATGCCACCCCTCCCTCCCCCCTCCTCCCTCTGCTAGGGTGGGTGGGCCATAACATGATGCTGGGTCCCTCCCCTCCATTGCATGCCGCACCTCACTTCCTCCCCTCCCTTGCATGCCACCCCTTCCTCCCCTCCCCATCCCTAACCCTCCCCTCCCCTTGTATGCAACCCCTCCCCCTCCCTCCGCTACAGTGGGTGGGCCATGTCCAGATGCTGGGTCCCCTCCCCCTCCCTTGCATGCCACCCCTTATTCCCTCCCCTCCCTCCCCTTTCCT
>NC_059430.1:132312215-132328077 GCF_021028975.2 Sphaerodactylus townsendi | reverse complement strand
AATAATAATAATAATAATAATAATAATAATAATAATAATAATAATAAAATTTAGACTGCTTGTTCTCATCAAGGCAGACTTAGAGCAACTTACAACATTCAAGCTGTCAGGATGCCTGTCATGGGGAATGGGAGGCTGGTGGGTTATTGCTGTACTCTGCTGAGCTTTGCTGTTCTGTACTGTTGCTTCCCACAGGTGTCTTATCTGCCGCTGTCTGCCTATGAACCTTGGTAGTAAGTTGCAGAGAATGTTGTGCTGCTTGGCTTCTCATGTTGTTGGGGGGGGACACACTAAGTATATTATCAACTGTTCTGAGAGTTGCTCAGAACAGACTTTTGCCTTCTTTCTGCTTGTAGCAATAAAATCTTTGAACTTTCAATTCTTTCATTGTCTGCGCAGAGGAGTTCTGACATTAAGTGTGTTCTCCAAAGTGTCCAACTTCATGCTCCCATCACCAGCTGAAGTAGAAAAATCATATTAAATCCATTATTCCATAAGGCAGGGTATGAAGGGTAGGGCAACAGGAGCCAGGTTGAGGAAAAAAGCTGCCTCATCCTCTGCAACAGCAACACGCTCTCCATGCCAGTAGAGAGCCTTTTCATGATACAACTTTAAAATGCATGTTCATTTTAAATATAATTAAAATGCAGATTTGATCTTAGGAAGGCTACATTTGATGTTTATTACTTAATGCATTATGGCCTTTTCAAAAGATCTTCAGTTGTGGGGAGAACTGATTTCAATAGGCATTGATTTTTTCAGAAAATAGATTTCACATGTGCAAGAATTCACCACAGTTTCTGTTGAATCCTATATATAAAATGATTATGAGACAAAGACCTAAATACTTCTGAAATTAGGGTCAACCATAATTTTCTATGATCAAGAATTCAACATGACATAAAGCAGATGATGTGGGAAAAAAATCTGTCTGAAACCCTGGAGAGGTGCTGCCAGTCTGAGTAAACAATACTAGTCTTGATGGACCAATGTTTTGATTCACTATAAGGCAACTTCATGTAATGGACCATGACGAACAAATTTAAAGAAGCCTTTCTTCTAAATTTGGTTCGGCAAATTGTGAAGCCTTTTACAGGTAGGTTGATTTGTTCAAATAGCTAAAATAATGAAGCTTTGCTTTTTCAAATGTATATAAACTAGAAATTAGCACACCTGTGCTTTTTCAAAATAGGTCAGTTCCACACTCTGTTGAATACCAGTAGCACAGAAAAGGGAATGTAAAGTACCTTATATTAAGGTCCAGGCCTTGCCATTTGGTTAATAATGCTATGCATGCATTATTAAATACTATGGAATACATTAGATAAACATCAAACAGGTTCCACCATGTCTATTTCTTCCATATCAAATTAAGTATTTAAGAGAGTAGTTGATGCATTATTAAACACAACTAAATAATTAGATAGCATTAAGTAATCATCATTAATCCTAATGGTCAATTTTGAAAGCATGTCAGTTAAACACAGGAGGCCACTTTCTGGTATAGAAATGTTAGAGACACTGCTGTGCTGAATACGGGTTAATAATGTCTCATTAGCAATGTTTGACAATTTCCTAAATCCAAACATGTAAGAATCTCAGCACTCAAGACCATTGTGTGTGACTACTAATTAGTACACTGTGGAAAATAAAAAGTTCAGACAGCCACCAGTTTGACTCACCAGTTGAAATCAGGCAATCACTTTTTGACAGATTGGTTGTCTATTCATTGACTCATTCATGGCTAATCAGCAGGCTGCTTCCATACATTCCTATCTAAAGTGCAGTAAAGTACAATCAGCTTCTCATGTATATGTATACTCATACGAGCCCAGTGGTGGTCTACTTCTTCCTTATCCTGGCTGTGCCACTGCTTCACTTTTTAGAAAAAAAATTGATTAGAAAGTTAAGTCAGTCCCAAATCATATAAATCATACCTTAATAAATGTGAGATTAAAAAAAAAATCAAAACCCTTACAGTTAAGTGTTTGTTAAAGAAGCTTTCAGCAACATTAATATCTGTTGATGATTTGGCTCAACAACATTTTAATACATGAACAGTTTTGCCATGGGCATTGCTGAGTAAAATGGCTCCCAAAGCTCAACCTAGGTGCCATGCACTCACAGCTACGCCATGTCACCTCACAACTGCAGCCCACATAGAATCATAGAATCAAAAAATCAGAGAATTGGAAGAGACCCCAAGGGCCATCAAGTCCAATTCCCTCTAATGCAGGAACACACAGTCAAAGCACTACCGACATATGTTCATCCAGTCTCTGTTTAAAACCCTCCAAAGAAGGAGCCTCCACAACTCTCCGAGGCACTGAATTCCACTGTTGAACAGTCCTGACGGTCAGGAGGTTCTTCCTAATGTTTCGGTGGAATCTCTTTTCCTTCACCTTGAATCCATGACTTCGTGTCCTAGTCTCTGAGGCAGCAGAAACCAAGCTTGCTCCGACATGGCATCCCTTCAAATATTTAAACATAGCTATCCTGCCCCCCTAACCTTTGTTTCTCCAGACTAAACATCCCCAGCTCTCTAAGCCTCTCTTTGTAGGGCATGGACTCCAGACCTTTTACAATTTTTTTCCCCTCCTCTGGACCTATTACAGCTTGTCAATATCCTTCTTGAATTGCGGTGCCCAGAATTGTAAACAATATTCCAGGTCAGGTATAACCAATGCATAATGAAAAGTGCAATTACATCTCTCAATCTTGACACTCTACTCCTATTGATACAGCCCAAAATCGCATTGGCTTTCTTGGCTGTCGCATCACACTGCTGACTCATGTTTAGTTTATGGTCTAAGACTCCCAGATCCATTTTGAACGTAGTGTTGTCAAGCCAGGTGTCACGCATCCTATATCTGTGCATTTCATTTTTTCTGCCTGAGTGTAGTATCTTACATTTATCTCTGTTTAAACTCATTTTGTTTGTTTTGGCCCAGCTCTCTAATCTGTCCAGATGATTTTGAATTCTGACCCTGTTTTCTGGGTTATTAGCTTCCCCTCCTAATATAGTGTCATCTGCAAATTTGATCAGCTGCCCTCTATTCCATCATCCAAGTTGCTCATAAAAATATTGAGTAGCACTGGGCCCAGGACAGAACCCTGTGGCACCCCACTCATTCCAGAATGAACATGAGCCATTAATGAGCACTCTTTGAGTTCAATCAGTCAAACAATTAGATCCATCTAATACTAGCATTGTCTAGTCCACATTTCACTAGCTTACTTGCAAGAATATTATGGGGCAACTTGTCAAAAGCTTTACTAAAAACAAGGTATGCTATGTCCACAGCATTCCCTTCATCTGACAAGCTTGTCACTCTATCAAAAAAGAGATGATTGGTCTGATATGACTTGTTTTTCAGAAACCCATGCAGACTTTTTGTGATCACAATATTCCCTTCTAAGTGCTAACAGATCGTCTGTCTAATGATGCTCCAGAATCTTCCCTGGTATTGATGTTAGGCCACTGGCATAGCGCCAATGGGGCAGGGGGAGGGCACGACGCCCTGAGTGGAGCCATGGGTGGAGGCATTGCTGGGCCATGGAGGGGGTGTTCCAGGGGCATTCCAGGGTGGGGTGGGGTGGGCGGCACTGCAGCAGGGGTGCAGGGCACACACACGCCCCAGGCACTGTTTCCCCTTGCTCCACCTCTGTGTCAGGCTGACTGGACAATAATTATTAGGGTCCTTCTTTTTCCCCTTTTTGTAGATGGTGATAACATAGGATAGAGTCACTGCAGTCCACTGGGACTTCTCCTGTTCTCCAGGAGTTCTCAAAGATTATAACAAGTGGTTCTGAGATTACTTCTGCCAGTTCTTTTAATATCCTGGGATATAGCTCATCAAGCCCTAGAGATCTGAATTCATTTAAAGTAGCCAGCTATTCCTGCACTACCTCATTATTTATTTTGTGCTGAATTTATCCTACTGTATCTTCTGTTTCATTTTCTCCTGGATGAGCACATATTTTCTTTTTGGGAAAAGGCAAAGAAGGTGTTGAGTAGTTCTGCATTTTCTCCATCCCCTGTTAGTATTTTGCTATATCCTCCATGCAGTGACTCTATCCTATCATTTTTCTTCCTTTTGCCATGGACATAATCAAAACACCTTTTTTGTTGTTTTTAACTTTTTCTGGCAAGCCTGTGAGCTTTAGCTTTTTTTAAAAAAAATTATTGTATCATTTGAATTTTACATTTTATATAAGTATCCTTCATCATACATTTTCAAATGATACATTTTCCCCCTTTTTTCCCTCCCCCATTACACCTTCTTCATAATTTTATCACACAAACAGCAGTAAGTTCATTCTCTGTAGCCTCTTCTCCCATATTTCTTCATGTACTCGGGTTTCTTCTGGTCTCCACAGTGCCAGCATTTGGAACGAAGTCCTTTTATCATATATGCTAGTTGTTTAGGTATTCTATACCATTTTAATATCACTTTTCTTTCTAACTCCATATATTTCTCAATCTTTATATTTTTCCAACTGTCTATTAATTTTTCAATATTTCCAGTGTCTAAAAATCCTTCCTTCTCCCATTTTTTATGGGAGATCCTTCCTTCTCCCATTTTTGATTTTGATGTTCTTATCATGAATTCCTTATCATCTACCATATATTTATATATATATGCCCTAGAATTTTCCCTTTACATTTTTCATATAGTTCAAGACACTTTGACATTATACATTCTCCTTTTATTCGTGAAACCTTTATCCTTTCCCAAATACCTCTCAAAACCAACCAGTTCTTGTTTCCTCCTAACTCTATAAAATTTTGTAATATCATAATTTCTCCTCTTTCTCTAATCAAATTTGCGACAGTTTGGATTCCTTTTCTTTTCAATATTCTTAATACTTTTTTCCTTCTTTTCCAGCCACACTTCCCAAAAGGTGCCACATCCAGAGTGTTGGGCATCCATTTACTTCTCCATTTTTCCCATATATCTAGTAGCACCTTTCTTGGCCCTATTGCAGTTTGATTTCCTTTCTTCAACTCTTTATTAAAAATACCATGAACACCAACTCCTTCATTTATTTCATTTTCGAACTTAACCCATCCTTCAACATTATCTTCATTTATACTCATCAGACTCTTAATTTGGAATGCTTCATAACAGGGATGTAGGCATAGATTTTTTATGGGGGGGTTCAGGGTGGGACCACACCCCCACCCACCCCTAGGGCATGGCCACGCCTCCCCAAGCCCTGCCCCTGGCCTAGCGCTTATAAAAGCAGCTCTCTGAGGTCGGAGATGGCAGATTCCCTTCCCCTGCCCCCCCTGCCCCCCTGGGAAGAGGCATAGAGGGAAAATGGAGCCTGGTGCAAAATCTGAGTTTTGCCCCCCCCCCCCGGGCAGCCGCTGTGATGCTGGAATCCACCCCAAAACAGCATCACTTTCAATGGTGTTTAAACTAGAGAGCCCAAATTCTCTTTTTAAATCCACCTTAAAGGGAGAATCTGGGGTCCCTAGTTAAACAACATTGGAAGTGATGCTGTTTTGGGTTGGATTATCCCCCACCCTGAAACAGCATCACTTTCAATGTGGCATAGTGGTTAAGAGAAGGTGCATTCTAATCTGGAGGAACCGGGTTTGATTTCCAGCTCTGCCACTTGAGCAATGGAGGCTTATCTGGGGAGTTCAGATTAACCTGTGCACTCCCACACATGCCAGCAGGGTGACCTTGGGCTAGTCACAGCTTTTCGGAGCTCTCTCAGCCCCACCTCACAGGGTGTTTGTTGTGAGGGGGCAAGGAGATTGTCAGCCCCTTTGAGTCTCCTACAGGAGAGGAAGGGGGGATATAAATCCAAATTCTTCTTCTTCTTCTAAACTGAGGACCTCACATTCTCCCCTTAAATCCACGCCAAAGGGAGTGGATTTAAAAGGAGAATCTGGGGAAATTTGGGGGGTGCCTGCTGTCAGGGGTGCAATGGTTAAGCTAGAAGCACCAAACTTTCAGGGTATATTTAGGAGTCTCTCCTAATAATACCACCCAGGTTTGGTGAAGTTTGGTCCAGGGGGTCCAAAGCTATGGACCCTCAAAGGTGTAGCCCCATCTCCTATTAGCTCCCATTGGAAACAATGGGGGATGGGGGCACCCCCTTTGGGAGTCTATAGCTTTGGACTCCCTGGACCAAACTTCACCAAACCTGCTTCATAATATTCTTGCATTTTCGGAATCCCCCTACCCAAATAATTTTTGTCATATATATAACCTTATTCATTACTCTTGGATTTTTTTTTAATTAAACACCCAAGCTTTCAGCTTTCTATTCCTCAAATTGCTTCTTTTTAATTTCCAAAGGAAGAGTTTGGAATAAATAAAACATTTTCAGCATTATACACATTTTTAATGCTTTGATTTTTCCGGTAATCGATAATGTCTTCTTATCCCATTCTTTTATTTGTTTTAATATTTTTTCCATCTTACTTCATAATTATAATTAAACATCTTCTCCTTTCTATGTTTTATTGTAATGCCAAAATATTTAATTTTCTTTTTTACTAATCTCTCTAATTGTCTTTTTTCACATTAACCCCCATTATTTCTGTTTTCTCCATGTTAACCTTTAATCCAGAATATTTCTGAAAATCTTCTAGGATTATTTTTAATTCTTTCATTGTATCAACTGGATAACCTTAACCTTATTTCCTCTTGATTCACTTTATAACCTTTTATCCTTCCATTATTATTAATCCTTTCTGCCAAAAATTCCATCGCCATTATAAACAAATGTGGCAATAGTGGACATCCTTGCTTTACTCCCCTTTCAATATTTACAATTCCTGTCCACCCATCATTTATTCTTATCTTTGCCCTTCCTCCTTGGTAAATCTCTCATAAGGTGTTTATAAATTATTTTCCAAACCCAAAATTTTCTAAAGTTTGAAATAAATAATTATGACTAACTGTATCAAATGCTTTATATACATCTAACTTTATCATTGCATATTTTTTATTTTTGCCATGTTCTATTTCATTTAATACATTCCTTACCGGGTAACTAATATCTCTCACCAACTCTGTTTAGGTTTGTCCACTGTTAATTTTTTACTATCTATATAAGATTTCAGATGTTGAAATACTTGGAAACTCTAGTAAACAGTGGAAGTGACTTTTATCTGTTGGCACTCAATAGAAATTTTTGTAATATACATGTGTTGTATTTAAAACTGACATTTGGTGATAGTTAACATTTGTATAATATTGGGCATGCTGAACAGCTTTTGAAAATGTGAAAAAACTCAGAAACATTTATGAATTATACCTTAGCTAGATGTGAGTCGCTTGAATTCAGCAATACATCAGCAGAGGGAGAATGTGTTTCCTTTATGTTACCCCCAGCCCCTCTAAGCTTGTTATTCACAGGTCAAAATAAGTACAAAAACTTTCTTGTAAGATCCAGATATTTAAATCAACAGGGAATTAGCATCTTAATCTTAAACCCTTTGTACTAGTGTGTAAATTACATGCCAGGCTAATTAGTATTCTACACTTCCTCAGTAGAGAAAAGAACTGCCAAAAAGACCTACCCTAGAATCTGAGAGAATAATGACTGCAAGGTAAGAGGGATATAGACACTAAGACAAGAACAGTTACAATTTGTGCCATCTCTCCAGTAGTTTACTGGGGAAAGCATTCATGTGGAAAACAAGAATGAGGAGTTCGAATCATTATTCATTGCTGTCTTGGTGTCTGTTCAGCTCTTTTTGGCCAGTTCCACAACTGGCAGAAGCAAGGTTAGACCCCATTCACAGTGAACTGCTAAATGTCCATCAAGCATCCAAGATGACCAGCAATTGCAGTGACCACTATGTGCCTAGCTGACCTGCTGTATGGAAGGTGTTTGATCATTCTTACCACTGCTATCTGCTTTTTCACCAATGTTACATCAAGAACAGGAAGTGGGCTGAGGAGACTTGGGATGACAACTATGTCTTGCTCATTCCTTGGCATGCCTCCCATGTCACCTTTTCCTCATCCTTATTGTGACTCAGTCACTCTCACATTGTGTATACATTACAGCCACATCAGTAAAATTGTTGACTGTGTACCTCCAAGTTATGCCACCATTGCTCTGATCTACTCTAGCAACTTTACAAAGCTAAATGTAGATTGTTGTGCATTTTCTGGGCTGTGTGGCCGTGGTCTGGTAGATCTTGTTCCTAGCGTTTCACCTGCATTCCCAGCGTTTCGCCGGCTGGCGTCTTCAGAGAGAAGTCTGTTACTGTGTCTAGTGACACAGACCATGGCCACACAGCCCGGAAAACCCACAACAACCGGTTGAATCTGGTCGTGAAAGCCTTCAACAATACACTAAATATAGGTATTTGTAAAATCTTCAATGAGTGCTTGCTTGATTACAGAGCAAAGAAGGAAAATGTTTTGCAGGCACAGCATACTTGGTTCTATCTTGATTATTTCTGTTTCAAAAGCTGACAATGGTGGATTCCTCATAGCAAATGAACAATGAGTTGAGTATGAGTTTTTCCTTTTCCCCGTTCACATGCATGCCCTGCAGGCAGCGACTGAAGCCCATGGAAACAATCTGGGTTGCTTTCCTGCCTTCACATGGAAACACTTCTCCTTTTAATTTCCTGCAACACATGTGTAGCTGCGCAGGCATACAGAAATGAACCCCTGCAGCCATGCCAATTGTCCCACAATATGATTGACTTCATTTGCATAGCTGTGCATGTGCAATACACAAAATTAGTGGGGGGAGAAAAAAGGACCTCCCTGCAATGGCAGGGCAATAATGAATGTATTGCTGTGGCAGGCGGATTCTCCCTGACTGTGGATGGCATAGTGGGAGGGAAATAAAGTACCTCCTGCCTGGCTGCTCACTCAAGAGTGGCTTCAATCTGGGACTTTGCAAAAAAATTGTGGTTTAGTGATTTTCAAAAATGCCAGGTTGAAGAAAATAAGATAGGGCAAGCTCATTTTGGGCAAGGGACCTGTGCGAAGTCCCTCCCCCAAATGGTTTGCATTGCACTCTGCACCCGTTATATTTGACCTGTGTGGAATTCACCTATGAGAACCTTAAAACTGCTTTTATATTGTTCCCAGGAGTAAATAAAATGAAATGAAAGCTCCATCAACATGGATTAATGATGACAGTCACTGAAAACCCAACCCTCTGATTTGGTTGACATCCTAGCTTTGTCACATGAATTGCCTCTATGAGCATGCATTTCCTGTCTCCATGAAGTGGAACCAATGAAATCTAAACTGAAACAGACTATGGGCTACACATCTAAGGCAAGTCAGTTAAGCTGATCCTAATAATATCATTTTAATGATTCTGTAAGCAGTGCTTTGGACATGATTACTGATTCCACACCAGATGTATGTTGATTAAGTGTTCATCTTCAAGTATAAATGAATTAGGAAATTTATTTTTATTTGTGGTGTCATTTTACTATGTACAGTAATTGGGTTTCACACTTTATGTCACCCAGGGGGTTATTTGTACATAAAAGGAGAGATGTTGTGCTCAATCCCTCTTATCAAGAGTGTTAACGAAATTAGAACAGCAGTAAATAAATTGAAGCAGTTTGCCACTGCACATAAATTAATGTATCACTGTTCTTGGAGAGCCTATTCCAATATCATACAGAGCCACAAAGGGACTAGTTTATTTTACAGTAACCTGTGAGGAAGCACAAGTAATTAAATCAGATCCTTGAATTACATGGATGCATTACTGTCTGGCACTTTGTGCCCGAAGTAAACACCCGTAAAGTTCAGTTCAATTATCTCAGCAGGAGCCCATGTCAAGTCACAAGTATTTCAGCTAATTCCTTTCAGCACTTGCATGATGTCACATTCCTCCAGCCACTATCTGTACTGTGTGATATGTTGTTCTTTAGTTTTGATACTGTCATTGTCAGTAATTTTTTCCAGGATGTATCTCCTTTTATTGCAGATACGTTTAATCAAACAAATGTCGCCATACTTACCAACTGGAGGTGCTACATCTGCATTCATTTCAGCTCATAAGAATAAAAAAGAGCACTGCTAGATCAAACTAAGGCCTCATCCACTCCAGCACCTTATTTCTTGCATTGCCTGACCAGATGATTCTTGGAAAACCACACAGCATAATGTCAACAGATCTTCGTTGTTTTTCTCCCAAACCTGTTATTCTGAGCAACATCAAAATTGAATATTAATTACTATTATTAAATATATTATATTATTTATCATATTTATATACCACATTTCTGAGGTGGTATCCAGATAAAATCCTGTAAAAGTTTTGAAAAGCCCCATAACTTCCAATAAGAACACCATAAAACTGAAAAGCACCATTCTATATTACTTTCAGTCTTGGAAACTAAGGGTCGGGTGGGTTGAGAATTGCAAGCTCACAGAACCAATAACAATGTACCCAGAACCCAATGCTATTGTAGCAGTTCAAGCCCAATAGAAGTGATTGAGCAGTGTGTAGAAAATCAGATTAGACTTGATTGACATAAGCAAGACCTGACTTATTCAATTTAATTATTCATGTTTAACTTTTACTAAGTGGGGCCAGTGTTTGATGACTCTTTGCATTCTAGATATTTAGCTGAACCAAGCATGTTTAGAACAACTACAACTAAAGACAGGCTGCCCTGGGAAGAATGTTCTTACTTCTTATCTACTACTCAGACACAGTCAGTCTGAACAGTTAGTTAGTGTTCTTGCCTTTTTTTATTGTTAAGTTAAAAGTTCTTCCTCCTTCCCCGGGAATCTGTGCAGTAGTAACAGGATGTCAGTTTTCAGACAGGAGAAAGCTTGACTTTTATTCATATTTTTCTCATTGTCTAACACTTACCTTGATTAATAAGTATCAGCTATATTTACATTACTCATACTGGCTCTGCTGGTCTTGATTAACAGTTTTTAGATTATTGGATTTTATGCAAATGTACCAGTTTCTCTGCTACTGTGTCACTATGATGTCAGATTTTTTATAATTGCCTGAACTTTGTTGTCATTGAGAGGCATGCCTTTAGAGCAAAAGCTCCATTTCCCATTGGGTTCTTTTCTGTACAGGAAATAAACCCTCTATATTTTTGAGTTTTTATTCCCACCTGGACAAAGGGATAGGGTTGGTCAATTCTAAAAAAAATCGGTAAAATTTGGATTTGGGTATTTTGGGGCATAAAATGATTTGTATGCCTGAATCTGAATCATAGCCGATTCAGATATGCCCGAAAATTCGGGTAAATCCAAAAAATTCGGGTCCGTTTTATTATTTTTTTGAATTTTTGGTGTTTTAACACGTTTTGGCCTGCAGGTGACGCAATTTTAAAGCTAGCGGCACTAAACTTTCAGGATATCATCTGGAGACTGTCCTGATGATTCTCCCCAAGATTGGTGCAATTTGGGTCGGGGGGGGCAAAGTTATTGACCCTCAAAAGGGGTGCCCCATCCCCCATTGTTTCCAATGGAAGCTAACAGGAGATGGGGGCTACACTTTTGAAGGTCCATAACTTTGGACCCCCTGAACCAAACTTCACCAAACTTGGGGAGTATCATAGGGACAGTACTTGTATGATACCCTGAAATTTTGGTGACAGTAGCTCTAAAACTGCACCCCTCACAGTCACCCAAAGACATTTCCCCAGATTCTGTGCTCTGTAGTGGCTGGTTGGCTCCATTGCAGCCAATGGGAAATTTCTGTGGGAGGGCTGTGGAGTGCACATTTCTCATGGTAAACCCACAAAACTTTCAGGGTGTCTTCAGGAGAGTCTCTTCATGACACCATCCAGGTTTGGTGACCGTTGCTTCAAGGGGTTCAATGTTATGGGTAGGGTCCATCTCCCACTGCCCCCATAAGCAAAGTTCCTCAAACCTGGATGGTGTCATTCAGAGACTCTTCTGAAGATACCCTGAACGTTTTGTGACTGTACCTTGACAAATGTGCACCCCACAGCCCTCCACCAGAAATTCCCCATTGACAGCAATGCAGAAGTCACTGCAGAAAAAAGAATCTTGGGCAAATTTTTGGGGTGCCTGCAGGGGCACATTTTTAGACATATCAGCACCAAAATATCAGGGTATCATCAGGAGACGGTCCTGATGACACCCCCCAAGCTTGGTGCAGTTTGGTTTAGGGGGGCAAAGTTATGGACCCTCAAAATGGTAGCCACCATCTCCTTAGCTCCCATTGGAAACAATGGGGGATAGGGGCCCCCCTTTGAGGGTCCATAACTTTGTCCCCCCTGAACCAAACTGCACCAAACTTGGGGGGGTGTCATCAGGACAGTCTCCTGATGATCCCCTGAAATTCGATGCCACTAGCTTTAAAAATTCCGGTTTTCATGTTTCACCGCTCCTGCACATGAAGCCTGCTGGAGTGAGTGAGCGGTGAAACACGCAAACCAGCATTTTTAAAGCTAGTGACACCAAACTTTCAGGGTATTATCAGGAGACTGTCCTGATGATACCCCCAAAGTTTGGTGCAGTTTGGTTCAAAGGAGCCAAAGTTATGGACTCTCAAAGGTGTAGCCCCCATCCCCTATCAGCTCCCATTGGAAACAATGGGGGATAGTTGCACCCCTTTTGAGGGTCCATACCTGAACCAAACTGCACCAAACTTGGTGGGCAACATCAGGACAGTCACCTGATGATACCCCGATAATTTGGTGCCGATACATCTCAAAATGCGTCCCCTGCAGGCACCCCCAGAAATTTGCCCAAGATTCTTTGTTCTGCAGTGACTTAGCTGTATTGCTGTCAATGGGGAATTTCTGGTAGAGGGCTGTGAGGTGCACATTTCTGAAGGTATGGTCACAAAACGTTCAGGGTATCTTCAGAAGAGTCTCTGGATGACACCATCCAGGTTTGGGGAATTTTGCTTCAGGGGGTTTAATTCTATGGGACCCCAAAAAAGGTAGGGCCCATCTCCCACTGCCCCCTGAAGTAAAGTTCCCCAAACCTAGATGGTGTCATCCAGAGACTCTCCTGAAGATGCCCTGAAAGTTTTGTGGGTTTACCATAAAAATGTGCACTCCACAGCCCTCTATCAGAAATTCCCTGTTGACAGCAATGCGGCTAAGTCACTGCAGAACAAAGAATCTTGTGCAAATTTCTGGGGGTGCCTGCAGGGGGTGCATTTGTAGATGTATCGGTACCAATATTTCAGTGTATCATCAGGAGACTGTCCTGATGATGCCCTCCAAGTTTGGTGCGGTTTGGTTCAGGGGGGCCAAAGTTATGGACCCTCAAAAGGGTAGCCTCATCTCCTTAGTTCCCATGGGAAAGAATAGGGGATAGGGACACCCCTTTTGGGGGTCCATAACATTGCCCCCCCTAAACCAAACTGCACCAAACTTGGAGGGTATCATCAGGACAGTCCCCTGATGATACCCTGAAATTTTGGTGCCGATATGTTTAAAATGCGCTCCCTGCAGGCCGAAACGTGAAAAAACACCAAAAAATAAAAACGCAATTCGGCTGGTGATCTGAATCCCATTGATTCGGATCTGTTAGGATTCGGACAGCTCAGATTCGGACTCTGTTCATCCGAATCTGTCCGAATCAGTGCAGATTCTGTAAAAATCCAGATTCAGACTGTCCGAATCTCCAACCCTACAAAGGGATCTAAGGATAGGCTATTGAGCCATCGTAAGTAACGCCAAACTGAAAAATCACAGCAGAACAAATCCAAAATTGGGTGAGGGGACAAAAGAAATAATGGTAAATTAAAAACAAAAACAAAACTTTTGAAATTGGCAAATAGATTTGTAATAGATAGAAGTAGCCAAGGTGATAGAAACCCGAGAGACACAAAAACAAAGAAAAGTAGCGGGGAGGAAAAGTAAGTCCCAGGAACTTGCAAAATCTGGCTCCCAATCTTCCCAGTTAATCCCCAATATTTCTGGGATTTTGGGGGACTATTTTTTTCAGTATCCTGAACAATCCCAGATATATTTGGGATGCCAAATATAATGGAACAATACCGATGTGGTATATTTTCAGTTTGGTTTTACTTGAATGCAGCTCCCTAGTGGCAGCTAGAGGAATGCAATGGTAGCTGAGAGCAGCAGCCCCATGTTGGGATGATTCTCCAGCCCTATTCTGCATAATGCTGGCTTATCTCCAGTATATGCAGTGTAATGACTAGTTGGCACCCTGAGTATTTTCAGCTCCCCCCCAGCACTGAACTGTAAGTGTTTTCAAAAAGATTCCATCATAAAAGGTCTTATATTTGCATACAAGTTAAAATAATGCCCAATAATATATATTTTGTGTATGTATTTATAACATGTTCAATGGGTATCATCTTATAGGAAGTGTATTCTCCCTTTCAAGTGAATATGATATGCCTTATTTCTGATTTCTGCAGTGCTAGTTCTTTTATGACATTTATTAGGCGTCATTCTATTGATTTTATGGGTTTACATTATATTGTCTGCCCAGTCTTTGTGAGAAAGGATACAACCATAAGTAATATAAATAAAATAAAAATTAAAACAACTCAGCAAAGAAATTAAGAACACACTGGCAGCAAAAAAGCTCACACTAAAATAGCGAATTTGAGCAGTATAAAATAAATATGACATTATTGACAATGAAGGTCTGACATAAAATAATGGCAGTTTATATGCAGCTTACCTGTTCTTCAGTCCCTCTGATGTTTCAAGGTGGAAATTACCTTTGAACCACAAGCCTTACTGGGAAATGGCCTTGACCACTTTCCTGGAGCATGGAATGGATATCACACTGGGAAATAGTGGATACCCATTCCTGATGTTTTTAGGAACCAACAGAATATCCAACAGAACATTGTAGCCCATTGCAATGTAAAGGTTCAGTCTGTTTATCATGTCCAATTTCAGCAGTGACTAGTTTCTCTCTCTGTCTCTCAAACACAGAGACATATCCTGCAATCATATGCATACTTATAACAATAAGCCTGATGGACCAAATTGGGATTAAGTTGAAAGCAAATACATATAGCATATCTGGGTGATGGTGGGTCCAAGGATAAATGGCAAAATCTGAGTCAATTATGTTCACTGCTACTTCTTAAGATTTAAGGAGTATAAGTGTAAAATCAGAAAATCTGCTATTAGTGATAAATATATTCAAGTATCTTTGATAAGTGGACACTTCACAATTTTTATTAATCAGTAAAATATATTTGTCAAAGTATAGTAATACATTGTTCTGTGTCATTGTTAGAACACATCATACCATGATGTGTCTTTGAAGATGACAGTGAAACATTGGGACAAAAACTACCAGATCATGCACAACAGCAAGTATATTGTTAAAAGACAATTTCTGCTATTTACTGGTAAATCAAGCATCGTTGTCAAAACCCTGAAGGCATAATGCAAAAAACTCTAGTTATTAGCAGCCTAAATGGCACCTGGGGACATGACTGTCTCCTTGTGCCCTACCCCCGTACCTGGAAGAGTGGGGTGCCATGGCGAGCAATCCAGGCGGGCACTGCTGCCCCCTCATGTCCCTGCAGGTCAGCTCCTGCTCTCCCCAGGGCTTGAGGAAGGCAGAAGCCAGCCTGCAGGGTGCCTACAGGGCTCCTGGAGGGTGGGGCGCCACCGTTACCCACCTCAGAGCCCTGTCCCCCCCCCACATCCATGCAGGCAAACTCTTCCTCTCCCCAGGGCCTGGGGAGGGCAGAAGCTGGCCTGCAGGGAGATCATGTGGGGTGTTGTGGTGGGCAGCCCAGCGGCCTCCCACATGACAAACGGCATGCGCTCGGGGACATGGGATACTCAATGTCCTCATAAGCGGTACACCACTGGTTATTAGGGTCTGCTTTACCTAGTTTATGCTGTTGGCCTAGTGCACAGCGGAAGGACTAGGTGCCAACTCACCCTTGCTAG
>NC_059430.1:132296482-132312121 GCF_021028975.2 Sphaerodactylus townsendi | reverse complement strand
CGCAAGGGTGAGTTGGCACCTAGTCCTTCCGCTGTGCACTAGGCCAACAGCATAAACTAGGTAAAGCAGACCCTAATAACCAGTGGTGTACCGCTTATGAGGACATTGAGTATCCCATGTCCCCGAGCGCATGCCGTTTGTCATGTGGGAGGCCGCTGGGCTGCCCACCACAACACCCCACATGATCTCCCTGCAGGCCAGCTTCTGCCCTCCCCAGGCCCTGGGGAGAGGAAGAGTTTGCCTGCATGGATGTGGGGGGGGGGACAGGGCTCTGAGGTGGGTAACGGTGGCGCCCCACCCTCCAGGAGCCCTGTAGGCACCCTGCAGGCTGGCTTCTGCCTTCCTCAAGCCCTGGGGAGAGCAGGAGCTGACCTGCAGGGACATGAGGGGGCAGCAGTGCCCGCCTGGATTGCTCGCCATGGCACCCCACTCTTCCAGGTACGGGGGTAGGGCACAAGGAGACAGTCATGTCCCCAGGTGCCATTTAGGCTGCTAATAACTAGAGTTTTTTGCATTATGCCTTCAGGGTTTTGACAACGATGCTTGATTTACCAGTAAATAGCAGAAATTGTCTTTTAACAATATACTTGCTGTTGTGCATGATCTGGTAGTTTTTGTCCCAATGTTTCACTGTCATCTTCAAAGACACATCATGGTATGATGTGTTCTAACAATGACACAGAACAATGTATTACTATACTTTGACAAATATATTTTACTGATTAATAAAAATTGTGAAGTGTCCACTTATCAAAGATACTTGAATATATTTATCACTAATAGCAGATTTTCTGATTTTACACTTATACTCCTTAAATCTTAAGAAGTAGCAGTGAACATAATTGACTCAGATTTTGCCATTTATCCTTGGACCCACCATCACCCAGATATGCTATATGTATTTGCTTTCAACTTAATCCCAATTTGGTCCATCAGGCTTATTGTTATAAGTATGCATATGATTGCAGGATATGTCTCTGTGTTTGAGAGACAGAGAGAGAAACTAGTCACTGCTGAAATTGGACATGATAAACAGACTGAACCTTTACATTGCAATGGGCTACAATGTTCTGTTGGATATTCTGTTGGTTCCTAAAAACATCAGGAATGGGTATCCACTATTTCCCAGTGTGATATCCATTCCATGCTCCAGGAAAGTGGTCAAGGCCATTTCCCAGTAAGGCTTGTGGTTCAAAGGTAATTTCCACCTTGAAACATCAGAGGGACTGAAGAACAGGTAAGCTGCATATAAACTGCCATTATTTTATGTCAGACCTTCATTGTCAATAATGTCATATTTATTTTATACTGCTCAAATTCGCTATTTTAGTGTGAGCTTTTTTGCTGCCAGTGTGTTCTTAATTTCTTTGCTGAGTTGTTTTAATTTTTATTTTATTTATATTACTTATGGTTGTATCCTTTCTCACAAAGACTGGGCAGACAATATAATGTAAACCCATAAAATCAATAGAATGACGCCTAATAAATGTCATAAAAGAACTAGCACTGCAGAAATCAGAAATAAGGCATATCATATTCACTTGAAAGGGAGAATACACTTCCTATAAGATGATACCCATTGAACATGTTATAAATACATACACAAAATATATATTATTGGGCATTATTTTAACTTGTATGCAAATATAAGACCTTTTATGATGGAATCTTTTTGAAAACACTTACAGTTCAGTGCTGGGGGGGAGCTGAAAATACTCAGGGTGCCAACTAGTCATTACACTGCATATACTGGAGATAAGCCAGCATTATGCAGAATAGGGCTGGAGAATCATCCCAACATGGGGCTGCTGCTCTCAGCTACCATTGCATTCCTCTAGCTGCCACTAGGGAGCTGCATTCAAGTAAAACCAAACTGAAAATATACCACATCGGTATTGTTCCATTATATTTGGCATCCCAAATATATCTGGGATTGTTCAGGATACTGAAAAAAATAGTCCCCCAAAATCCCAGAAATATTGGGGATTAACTGGGAAGATTGGGAGCCAGATTTTGCAAGTTCCTGGGACTTACTTTTCCTCCCCGCTACTTTTCTTTGTTTTTGTGTCTCTCGGGTTTCTATCACCTTGGCTACTTCTATCTATTACAAATCTATTTGCCAATTTCAAAAGTTTTGTTTTTGTTTTTAATTTACCATTATTTCTTTTGTCCCCTCACCCAATTTTGGATTTGTTCTGCTGTGATTTTTCAGTTTGGCGTTACTTACGATGGCTCAATAGCCTATCCTTAGATCCCTTTGTAGGGTTGGAGATTCGGACAGTCTGAATCTGGATTTTTACAGAATCTGCACTGATTCGGACAGATTCGGATGAACAGAGTCCGAATCTGAGCTGTCCGAATCCTAACAGATCCGAATCAATGGGATTCAGATCACCAGCCGAATTGCGTTTTTATTTTTTGGTGTTTTTTCACGTTTCGGCCTGCAGGGGGCGCATTTTTAAACATATCGGCACCAAAATTTCAGGGTATCATCAGGAGACTGTCCTGATGATACACTGAAATATTGGTACCGATACATCTACAAATGCACCCCCTGCAGGCACCCCCAGAAATTTGCACAAGATTCTTTGTTCTGCAGTGACTTAGCCGCATTGCTGTCAACAGGGAATTTCTGATAGAGGGCTGTGGAGTGCACATTTTTATGGTAAACCCACAAAACTTTCAGGGCATCTTCAGGAGAGTCTCTGGATGACACCATCTAGGTTTGGGGAACTTTACTTCAGGGGGCAGTGGGAGATGGGCCCTACCCTTTTGGGGTCCCATAGAATTAAACCCCCTGAAGCAAAATTCCCCAAACCTGGATGGTGTCATCCAGAGACTCTTCTGAAGATACCCTGAACGTTTTGTGACCATACCTTCAGAAATGTGCACCTCACAGCCCTCTACCAGAAATTCCCCATTGACAGCAATACAGCTAAGTCACTGCAGAACAAAGAATCTTGGGCAAATTTCTGGGGGTGCCTGCAGGGGACGCATTTTGAGATGTATCGGCACCAAATTATCGGGGTATCATCAGGTGACTGTCCTGATGTTGCCCACCAAGTTTGGTGCAGTTTGGTTCAGGTATGGACCCTCAAAAGGGGTGCAACTATCCCCCATTGTTTCCAATGGGAGCTGATAGGGGATGGGGGCTACACCTTTGAGAGTCCATAACTTTGGCTCCTTTGAACCAAACTGCACCAAACTTTGGGGGTATCATCAGGACAGTCTCCTGATGATACCCTGAAAGTTTGGTGTCACTAGCTTTAAAAATGCTGGTTTGCGTGTTTCACCGCTCACTCACTCCAGCAGGCTTCATGTGCAGGAGCGGTGAAACATGAAAACCGGAATTTTTAAAGCTAGTGGCACCAAATTTCAGGGTATCATCAGGAGACTGTCCTGATGACACCCCCCCAAGTTTGGTGCAGTTTGGTTCAGGGTGGCCGAAGTTATGGACCCTCAAAGGGGGGCCCCTATCCCCCATTGTTTCCAATGGGAGCTAAGGAGATGGTGGCTACCATTTTGAGGGTCCATAACTTTGCCCCCCCTAAACCAAACTGCACCAAGCTTGGGGGGTGTCATCAGGACCGTCTCCTGATGATACCCTGATATTTTGGTGCTGATATGTCTAAAAATGTGCCCCTGCAGGCACCCCAAAAAAATTGCCCAAGATTCTTTTTTCTGCAGTGACTTCTGCATTGCTGTCAATGGGGAATTTCTGGTGGAGGGCTGTGGGGTGCACATTTGTCAAGGTACAGTCACAAAACGTTCAGGGTATCTTCAGAAGAGTCTCTGAATGACACCATCCAGGTTTGAGGAACTTTGCTTATGGGGGCAGTGGGAGATGGACCCTACCCATAACATTGAACCCCTTGAAGCAACGGTCACCAAACCTGGATGGTGTCATGAAGAGACTCTCCTGAAGACACCCTGAAAGTTTTGTGGGTTTACCATGAGAAATGTGCACTCCACAGCCCTCCCACAGAAATTTCCCATTGGCTGCAATGGAGCCAACCAGCCACTACAGAGCACAGAATCTGGGGAAATGTCTTTGGGTGACTGTGAGGGGTGCAGTTTTAGAGCTACTGTCACCAAAATTTCAGGGTATCATACAAGTACTGTCCCTATGATACTCCCCAAGTTTGGTGAAGTTTGGTTCAGGGGGTCCAAAGTTATGGACCTTCAAAAGTGTAGCCCCCATCTCCTGTTAGCTTCCATTGGAAACAATGGGGGATGGGGCACCCCTTTTGAGGGTCAATAACTTTGCCCCCCCCCGACCCAAATTGCACCAATCTTGGGGAGAATCATCAGGACAGTCTCCAGATGATATCCTGAAAGTTTAGTGCCGCTAGCTTTAAAATTGCGTCACCTGCAGGCCAAAACGTGTTAAAACACCAAAAATTCAAAAAAATAATAAAACGGACCCGAATTTTTTGGATTTACCCGAATTTTCGGGCATATCTGAATCGGCTATGATTCAGATTCAGGCATACAAATCATTTTATGCCCCAAAATACCCAAATCCAAATTTTACCGATTTTTTTTAGAATTGACCAACCCTATCCCTTTGTCCAGGTGGGAATAAAAACTCAAAAATATAGAGGGTTTATTTCCTGTACAGAAAAGAACCCAATGGGAAATGGAGCTTTTGCTCTAAAGGCATGCCTCTCAATGACAACAAAGTTCAGGCAATTATAAAAAATCTGACATCATAGTGACACAGTAGCAGAGAAACTGGTACATTTGCATAAAATCCAATAATCTAAAAACTGTTAATCAAGACCAGCAGAGCCAGTATGAGTAATGTAAATATAGCTGATACTTATTAATCAAGGTAAGTGTTAGACAATGAGAAAAATATGAATAAAAGTCAAGCTTTCTCCTGTCTGAAAACTGACATCCTGTTACTACTGCACAGATTCCCGGGGAAGGAGGAAGAACTTTTAACTTAACAATAAAAAAAGGCAAGAACACTAACTAACTGTTCAGACTGACTGTGTCTGAGTAGTAGATAAGAAGTAAGAACATTCTTCCCAGGGCAGCCTGTCTTTAGTTGTAGTTGTTCTAAACATGCTTGGTTCAGCTAAATATCTAGAATGCAAAGAGTCATCAAACACTGGCCCCACTTAGTAAAAGTTAAACATGAATAATTAAATTGAATAAGTCAGGTCTTGCTTATGTCAATCAAGTCTAATCTGATTTTCTACACACTGCTCAATCACTTCTATTGGGCTTGAACTGCTACAATAGCATTGGGTTCTGGGTACATTGTTATTGGTTCTGTGAGCTTGCAATTCTCAACCCACCCGACCCTTAGTTTCCAAGACTGAAAGTAATATAGAATGGTGCTTTTCAGTTTTATGGTGTTCTTATTGGAAGTTATGGGGCTTTTCAAAACTTTTACAGGATTTTATCTGGATACCACCTCAGAAATGTGGTATATAAATATGATAAATAATATAATATATTTAATAATAGTAATTAATATTCAATTTTGATGTTGCTCAGAATAACAGGTTTGGGAGAAAAACAACGAAGATCTGTTGACATTATGCTGTGTGGTTTTCCAAGAATCATCTGGTCAGGCAATGCAAGAAATAAGGTGCTGGAGTGGATGAGGCCTTAGTTTGATCTAGCAGTGCTCTTTTTTATTCTTATGAGCTGAAATGAATGCAGATGTAGCACCTCCAGTTGGTAAGTATGGCGACATTTGTTTGATTAAACGTATCTGCAATAAAAGGAGATACATCCTGGAAAAAATTACTGACAATGACAGTATCAAAACTAAAGAACAACATATCACACAGTACAGATAGTGGCTGGAGGAATGTGACATCATGCAAGTGCTGAAAGGAATTAGCTGAAATACTTGTGACTTGACATGGGCTCCTGCTGAGATAATTGAACTGAACTTTACGGGTGTTTACTTCGGGCACAAAGTGCCAGACAGTAATGCATCCATGTAATTCAAGGATCTGATTTAATTACTTGTGCTTCCTCACAGGTTACTGTAAAATAAACTAGTCCCTTTGTGGCTCTGTATGATATTGGAATAGGCTCTCCAAGAACAGTGATACATTAATTTATGTGCAGTGGCAAACTGCTTCAATTTATTTACTGCTGTTCTAATTTCGTTAACACTCTTGATAAGAGGGATTGAGCACAACATCTCTCCTTTTATGTACAAATAACCCCCTGGGTGACATAAAGTGTGAAACCCAATTACTGTACATAGTAAAATGACACCACAAATAAAAATAAATTTCCTAATTCATTTATACTTGAAGATGAACACTTAATCAACATACATCTGGTGTGGAATCAGTAATCATGTCCAAAGCACTGCTTACAGAATCATTAAAATGATATTATTAGGATCAGCTTAACTGACTTGCCTTAGATGTGTAGCCCATAGTCTGTTTCAGTTTAGATTTCATTGGTTCCACTTCATGGAGACAGGAAATGCATGCTCATAGAGGCAATTCATGTGACAAAGCTAGGATGTCAACCAAATCAGAGGGTTGGGTTTTCAGTGACTGTCATCATTAATCCATGTTGATGGAGCTTTCATTTCATTTTATTTACTCCTGGGAACAATATAAAAGCAGTTTTAAGGTTCTCATAGGTGAATTCCACACAGGTCAAATATAACGGGTGCAGAGTGCAATGCAAACCATTTGGGGGAGGGACTTCGCACAGGTCCCTTGCCCAAAATGAGCTTGCCCTATCTTATTTTCTTCAACCTGGCATTTTTGAAAATCACTAAACCACAATTTTTTTGCAAAGTCCCAGATTGAAGCCACTCTTGAGTGAGCAGCCAGGCAGGAGGTACTTTATTTCCCTCCCACTATGCCATCCACAGTCAGGGAGAATCCGCCTGCCACAGCAATACATTCATTATTGCCCTGCCATTGCAGGGAGGTCCTTTTTTCTCCCCCCACTAATTTTGTGTATTGCACATGCACAGCTATGCAAATGAAGTCAATCATATTGTGGGACAATTGGCATGGCTGCAGGGGTTCATTTCTGTATGCCTGCGCAGCTACACATGTGTTGCAGGAAATTAAAAGGAGAAGTGTTTCCATGTGAAGGCAGGAAAGCAACCCAGATTGTTTCCATGGGCTTCAATCACTGCCTGCAGGGCATGCATGTGAACGGGGAAAAGGAAAAACTCATACTCAACTCATTGTTCATTTGCTATGAGGAATCCACCATTGTCAGCTTTTGAAACAGAAATAATCAAGATAGAACCAAGTATGCTGTGCCTGCAAAACATTTTCCTTCTTTGCTCTGTAATCAAGCAAGCACTCATTGAAGATTTTACAAATACCTATATTTAGTGTATTGTTGAAGGCTTTCACGACCAGATTCAACCGGTTGTTGTGGGTTTTCCGGGCTGTGTGGCCATGGTCTGTGTCACTAGACACAGTAACAGACTTCTCTCTGAAGACGCCAGCCGGCGAAACGCTGGGAATGCAGGTGAAACGCTAGGAACAAGATCTACCAGACCACGGCCACACAGCCCAGAAAATGCACAACAATCTACATTTAGCTTTGTAAAGTTGCTAGAGTAGATCAGAGCAATGGTGGCATAACTTGGAGGTACACAGTCAACAATTTTACTGATGTGGCTGTAATGTATACACAATGTGAGAGTGACTGAGTCACAATAAGGATGAGGAAAAGGTGACATGGGAGGCATGCCAAGGAATGAGCAAGACATAGTTGTCATCCCAAGTCTCCTCAGCCCACTTCCTGTTCTTGATGTAACATTGGTGAAAAAGCAGATAGCAGTGGTAAGAATGATCAAACACCTTCCATACAGCAGGTCAGCTAGGCACATAGTGGTCACTGCAATTGCTGGTCATCTTGGATGCTTGATGGACATTTAGCAGTTCACTGTGAATGGGGTCTAACCTTGCTTCTGCCAGTTGTGGAACTGGCCAAAAAGAGCTGAACAGACACCAAGACAGCAATGAATAATGATTCGAACTCCTCATTCTTGTTTTCCACATGAATGCTTTCCCCAGTAAACTACTGGAGAGATGGCACAAATTGTAACTGTTCTTGTCTTAGTGTCTATATCCCTCTTACCTTGCAGTCATTATTCTCTCAGATTCTAGGGTAGGTCTTTTTGGCAGTTCTTTTCTCTACTGAGGAAGTGTAGAATACTAATTAGCCTGGCATGTAATTTACACACTAGTACAAAGGGTTTAAGATTAAGATGCTAATTCCCTGTTGATTTAAATATCTGGATCTTACAAGAAAGTTTTTGTACTTATTTTGACCTGTGAATAACAAGCTTAGAGGGGCTGGGGGTAACATAAAGGAAACACATTCTCCCTCTGCTGATGTATTGCTGAATTCAAGCGACTCACATCTAGCTAAGGTATAATTCATAAATGTTTCTGAGTTTTTTCACATTTTCAAAAGCTGTTCAGCATGCCCAATATTATACAAATGTTAACTATCACCAAATGTCAGTTTTAAATACAACACATGTATATTACAAAAATTTCTATTGAGTGCCAACAGATAAAAGTCACTTCCACTGTTTACTAGAGTTTCCAAGTATTTCAACATCTGAAATCTTATATAGATAGTAAAAAATTAACAGTGGACAAACCTAAACAGAGTTGGTGAGAGATATTAGTTACCCGGTAAGGAATGTATTAAATGAAATAGAACATGGCAAAAATAAAAAATATGCAATGATAAAGTTAGATGTATATAAAGCATTTGATACAGTTAGTCATAATTATTTATTTCAAACTTTAGAAAATTTTGGGTTTGGAAAATAATTTATAAACACCTTATGAGAGATTTACCAAGGAGGAAGGGCAAAGATAAGAATAAATGATGGGTGGACAGGAATTGTAAATATTGAAAGGGGAGTAAAGCAAGGATGTCCACTATTGCCACATTTGTTTATAATGGCGATGGAATTTTTGGCAGAAAGGATTAATAATAATGGAAGGATAAAAGGTTATAAAGTGAATCAAGAGGAAATAAGGTTAAGGTTATCCAGTTGATACAATGAAAGAATTAAAAATAATCCTAGAAGATTTTCAGAAATATTCTGGATTAAAGGTTAACATGGAGAAAACAGAAATAATGGGGGTTAATGTGAAAAAAGACAATTAGAGAGATTAGTAAAAAAGAAAATTAAATATTTTGGCATTACAATAAAACATAGAAAGGAGAAGATGTTTAATTATAATTATGAAGTAAGATGGAAAAAATATTAAAACAAATAAAAGAATGGGATAAGAAGACATTATCGATTACCGGAAAAATCAAAGCATTAAAAATGTGTATAATGCTGAAAATGTTTTATTTATTCCAAACTCTTCCTTTGGAAATTAAAAAGAAGCAATTTGAGGAATAGAAAGCTGAAAGCTTGGGTGTTTAATTAAAAAAAAATCCAAGAGTAATGAATAAGGTTATATATATGACAAAAATTATTTGGGTAGGGGGATTCCGAAAATGCAAGAATATTATGAAGCAGGTTTTGTGAAGTTTGGTCCAGGGAGTCCAAAGCTATAGACTCCCAAAGGGGGTGCCCCCATCCCCCATTGTTTCCAATGGGAGCTAATAGGAGATGGGGCTACACCTTTGAGGGTCCATAACTTTGGACCCCCTGAACCAAACTTCACCAAACCTGGGTGGTATTATTAGGAGAGACTCCTAAATATACCCTGAAAGTTTGGTGCTTCTAGCTTAACCATTGCACCCCTGACAGCAGGCACCCCCCAAATTTCCCCAGATTCTCCTTTTAAATCCACTCCCTTTGGCGTGGATTTAAGGGGAGAATGTGAGGTCCTCAGTTTAGAAGAAGAAGAAGAATTTGGATTTATATCCCCCCTTCCTCTCCTGTAGGAGACTCAAAGGGGCTGACAATCTCCTTGCCCCCTCACAACAAACACCCTGTGAGGTGGGGCTGAGAGAGCTCCGAAAAGCTGTGACTAGCCCAAGGTCACCCTGCTGGCATGTGTGGGAGTGCACAGGTTAATCTGAACTCCCCAGATAAGCCTCCATTGCTCAAGTGGCAGAGCTGGAAATCAAACCCGGTTCCTCCAGATTAGAATGCACCTTCTCTTAACCACTATGCCACATTGAAAGTGATGCTGTTTCAGGGTGGGGGATAATCCAACCCAAAACAGCATCACTTCCAATGTTGTTTAACTAGGGACCCCAGATTCTCCCTTTAAGGTGGATTTAAAAAGAGAATTTGGGCTCTCTAGTTTAAACACCATTGAAAGTGATGCTGTTTTGGGGTGGATTCCAGCATCACAGCGGCTGGGGGGGGGGGGGGCGCGCAAAACTCAGATTTTGCACCAGGCTCCATTTTCCCTCTATGCCTCTTCCCGGGGGGGCAGGGGGGGCAGGGGAAGGGAATCTGCCATCTCCGACCTCAGAGAGCTGCTTTTATAAGCGCTAGGCCAGGGGCAGGGCTTGGGGAGGCGTGGCCATGCCCTAGGGGTGGGTGGGGGTGTGGTCCCACCCTGAACCCCCCCCATAAAAAATCTATGCCTACATCCCTGTTATGAAGCATTCCAAATTAAGAGTCTGATGAGTATAAATAAAGATAATGTTGAAGGAGGGTTAAGTTCGAAAATGAAATAAACGAAGGAGTTGGTGTTTATGGTATTTTTAATAAAGAGTTGAAGAAAGGAAATCAAACTGCAATAGGGCCAAGAAAGGTGCTACTAGATATGTGGGGAAAATGAAGAGGTAAATGGATGCCTGACACTCTGGATGTGGCACCTTTGGGAAGTGTGGCTGGAAAAGAAGGGAAAAAAGTAATAAAAATATTGAAAAGAAAAGGAATCCAAACTGTGGCAAATTTGATTATAGAAGGAGGAGAAATTATGACATTACAAAATTTTATAGAGTTAGGAGGACACGAGAACTGGTTGGTTTTGAGAGGTATTTGGGAAAGGATAAAGGTTTCACGAATAAAAGGAGAATGTATAATGTCGAAGTGTCTTGAACTATATGAAAAATGTAAAGGGAAAATTCTAGGGCATATATATAAATATATGGTAGATAAGGAATTCATGATAAGAACATTGAATAAAAATGGGAGAAGGAAGGATTTTTAGACACTGGAAATATTGAAAAATTAATAGACAGTTGGAAAAATATAAAGATTGAGAAATATATGGAGTTAGAAAGAAAAGTGATATTAAAATGGTATAGAATACCTAAACAACTAGCATATATGATAAAAGGACTTCGTTCCAAATGCTGGCACTGTGGAGACCAGAAGAAACCCGAGTACATGAAGAAATATGGGAGAAGAGGCTACAGAGAATGAACTTACTGCTGTTTGTGTGATAAAATTATGAAGAAGGTGTAATGGGGGAGGGAAAAAAGGGGGAAAATGTATCATTTGAAAATGTATGATGAAGGATACTTATATAAAATGTAAAATTCAAATGATACAATAATTTTTTTTAAAAAAAGCTAAAGCTCACAGGCTTGCCAGAAAAAGTTAAAAACAACAAAAAAGGTGTTTTGATTATGTCCATGGCAAAAGGAAGAAAAATGATAGGATAGAGTCACTGCATGGAGGATATAGCAAAATACTAACAGGGGATGGAGAAAATGCAGAACTACTCAACACCTTCTTTGCCTTTTCCCAAAAAGAAAATATGTGCTCATCCAGGAGAAAATGAAACAGAAGATACAGTAGGATAAATTCAGCACAAAATAAATAATGAGGTAGTGCAGGAATAGCTGGCTACTTTAAATGAATTCAGATCTCTAGGGCTTGATGAGCTATATCCCAGGATATTAAAAGAACTGGCAGAAGTAATCTCAGAACCACTTGTTATAATCTTTGAGAACTCCTGGAGAACAGGAGAAGTCCCAGTGGACTGCAGTGACTCTATCCTATGTTATCACCATCTACAAAAAGGGGAAAAAGAAGGACCCTAATAATTATTGTCCAGTCAGCCTGACACAGAGGTGGAGCAAGGGGAAACAGTGCCTGGGGCGTGTGTGTGCCCTGCACCCCTGCTGCAGTGCCGCCCACCCCCCCCCACCCTGGAATGCCCCTGGAACACCCCCTCCATGGCCCAGCAATGCCTCCACCCATGGCTCCACTCAGGGCGTCGTGCCCTCCCCCTGCCCCATTGGCGCTATGCCAGTGGCCTAACATCAATACCAGGGAAGATTCTGGAGCATCATTAGACAGACGATCTGTTAGCACTTAGAAGGGAATATTGTGATCACAAAAAGTCTGCATGGGTTTCTGAAAAACAAGTCATATCAGACCAATCATCTCTTTTTTGATAGAGTGACAAGCTTGTCAGATGAAGGGAATGCTGTGGACATAGCATACCTTGTTTTTAGTAAAGCTTTTGACAAGTTGCCCCATAATATTCTTGCAAGTAAGCTAGTGAAATGTGGACTAGACAATGCTAGTATTAGATGGATCTAATTGTTTGACTGATTGAACTCAAAGAGTGCTCATTAATGGCTCATGTTCATTCTGGAATGAATGGGGTGCTGCAGGGTTCTTGTCCTGGGCCCAGTGCTATTCAATATTTTTATCAACAACTTGGATGATGGAATAGAGGGCATGCTAATCAAATTTGCAGATGACACCAAATTAGGAGGTGTAGCTAATACTCCAGAGAACAGAGTCAGAATTCAAAATGACCTGGACAGTTTAGAGAGCTGTGCCAAAACAAACAAAATGAGTTTAAACAGAGATAAATGTAAGATACTACACTCAGGCAGAAAAAATGAAATGCACAGATATAGGATGCGTGACACCTGGCTTGACAACACTACGTTCAAAATGGATCTGGGAGTCTTAGACCATAAACTAAACATGAGTCAGCAGTGTGATGCGACAGCCAAGAAAGCCAATGCGATTTTGGGCTGTATCAATAGGAGTAGAGTGTCAAGATTGAGAGATGTAATTGCACTTTTCATTATGCATCGGTTATACCTGACCTGGAATATTGTTTACAATTCTGGGCACCGCAATTCAAGAAGGATATTGACAAGCTGTAATAGGTCCAGAGGAGGGGAAAAAAATTGTAAAAGGTCTGGAGTCCATGCCCTACAAAGAGAGGCTTAGAGAGCTGGGGATGTTTAGTCTGGAGAAACAAAGGTTAGGGGGGCAGGATAGCTATGTTTAAATATTTGAAGGGATGCCATGTCGGAGCAAGCTTGGTTTCTGCTGCCTCAGAGACTAGGACACGAAGTCATGGATTCAAGGTGAAGGAAAAGAGATTCCACCGAAACATTAGGAAGAACCTCCTGACCGTCAGGACTGTTCAACAGTGGAATTCAGTGCCTCGGAGAGTTGTGGAGGCTCCTTCTTTGGAGGGTTTTAAACAGAGACTGGATGAACATATGTCGGTAGTGCTTTGACTGTGTGTTCCTGCATTAGAGGGAATTGGACTTGATGGCCCTTGGGGTCTCTTCCAATTCTCTGATTTTTTGATTCTATGATTCTATGTGGGCTGCAGTTGTGAGGTGACATGGCGTAGCTGTGAGTGCATGGCACCTAGGTTGAGCTTTGGGAGCCATTTTACTCAGCAATGCCCATGGCAAAACTGTTCATGTATTAAAATGTTGTTGAGCCAAATCATCAACAGATATTAATGTTGCTGAAAGCTTCTTTAACAAACACTTAACTGTAAGGGTTTTGATTTTTTTTTTTAATCTCACATTTATTAAGGTATGATTTATATGATTTGGGACTGACTTAACTTTCTAATCAATTTTTTTTCTAAAAAGTGAAGCAGTGGCACAGCCAGGATAAGGAAGAAGTAGACCACCACTGGGCTCGTATGAGTATACATATACATGAGAAGCTGATTGTACTTTACTGCACTTTAGATAGGAATGTATGGAAGCAGCCTGCTGATTAGCCATGAATGAGTCAATGAATAGACAACCAATCTGTCAAAAAGTGATTGCCTGATTTCAACTGGTGAGTCAAACTGGTGGCTGTCTGAACTTTTTATTTTCCACAGTGTACTAATTAGTAGTCACACACAATGGTCTTGAGTGCTGAGATTCTTACATGTTTGGATTTAGGAAATTGTCAAACATTGCTAATGAGACATTATTAACCCGTATTCAGCACAGCAGTGTCTCTAACATTTCTATACCAGAAAGTGGCCTCCTGTGTTTAACTGACATGCTTTCAAAATTGACCATTAGGATTAATGATGATTACTTAATGCTATCTAATTATTTAGTTGTGTTTAATAATGCATCAACTACTCTCTTAAATACTTAATTTGATATGGAAGAAATAGACATGGTGGAACCTGTTTGATGTTTATCTAATGTATTCCATAGTATTTAATAATGCATGCATAGCATTATTAACCAAATGGCAAGGCCTGGACCTTAATATAAGGTACTTTACATTCCCTTTTCTGTGCTACTGGTATTCAACAGAGTGTGGAACTGACCTATTTTGAAAAAGCACAGGTGTGCTAATTTCTAGTTTATATACATTTGAAAAAGCAAAGCTTCATTATTTTAGCTATTTGAACAAATCAACCTACCTGTAAAAGGCTTCACAATTTGCCGAACCAAATTTAGAAGAAAGGCTTCTTTAAATTTGTTCGTCATGGTCCATTACATGAAGTTGCCTTATAGTGAATCAAAACATTGGTCCATCAAGACTAGTATTGTTTACTCAGACTGGCAGCACCTCTCCAGGGTTTCAGACAGATTTTTTTCCCACATCATCTGCTTTATGTCATGTTGAATTCTTGATCATAGAAAATTATGGTTGACCCTAATTTCAGAAGTATTTAGGTCTTTGTCTCATAATCATTTTATATATAGGATTCAACAGAAACTGTGGTGAATTCTTGCACATGTGAAATCTATTTTCTGAAAAAATCAATGCCTATTGAAATCAGTTCTCCCCACAACTGAAGATCTTTTGAAAAGGCCATAATGCATTAAGTAATAAACATCAAATGTAGCCTTCCTAAGATCAAATCTGCATTTTAATTATATTTAAAATGAACATGCATTTTAAAGTTGTATCATGAAAAGGCTCTCTACTGGCATGGAGAGCGTGTTGCTGTTGCAGAGGATGAGGCAGCTTTTTTCCTCAACCTGGCTCCTGTTGCCCTACCCTTCATACCCTGCCTTATGGAATAATGGATTTAATATGATTTTTCTACTTCAGCTGGTGATGGGAGCATGAAGTTGGACACTTTGGAGAACACACTTAATGTCAGAACTCCTCTGCGCAGACAATGAAAGAATTGAAAGTTCAAAGATTTTATTGCTACAAGCAGAAAGAAGGCAAAAGTCTGTTCTGAGCAACTCTCAGAACAGTTGATAATATACTTAGTGTGTCCCCCCCCAACAACATGAGAAGCCAAGCAGCACAACATTCTCTGCAACTTACTACCAAGGTTCATAGGCAGACAGCGGCAGATAAGACACCTGTGGGAAGCAACAGTACAGAACAGCAAAGCTCAGCAGAGTACAGCAATAACCCACCAGCCTCCCATTCCCCATGACAGGCATCCTGACAGCTTGAATGTTGTAAGTTGCTCTAAGTCTGCCTTGATGAGAACAAGCAGTCTAAATTTTATTATTATTATTATTATTATTATTATTATTATTATTATTATTATT
>NC_059430.1:132265888-132296388 GCF_021028975.2 Sphaerodactylus townsendi | reverse complement strand
TTGGCAACAACAACAACAACAACAACAACAACAACAACAACAACAACAACAACAACAATAACAATAACAATAACAATAATAAAGTTCTCCCCACCTGACATAGCAGTACCCAGTGACAGCAGGGTCATTGAAAAAGAACACGAGAAGGTCACTAGATACCACGATTTGAAAATCGAGCTTCAGCGTCTATGGCACAAACCAGCTGACATCCCAGTGGTAATCGGTGCACTGGGCGCCATTCCGAAAACACTAGGGCTGCACTTGAAACATCTTCAAATTGACAAAATTAGTGTCTGTCAAATTCAGAAGGCAGCCCTACTGGGATCTGCACAAATACTATGCCCATGCATTACAACTTCCTAGGCCTCTGGGTGAAGCTCGAATTGTAATCCAAGGCCACAACCAGCTAAAGATCTGGCAGCTGTTGGATATACCTTGGAAGACGTGAAGGTGCTCACCACCACTTTGCTGCTTGCTGCCATGATTTGTTCCACATCCTCCTCCAAAGATAGGTGCCTGATTCCTAAAACTCCTCTTTGTGCTGTCTCCACTTTACTGTCGAAAACTGACTGAGGGGATGGGTCCAGACAATGTGACCTTAAGAAGGGAAAGAGCAAACCGCAATAATGAACTGGATGAATCTGAGGCCTTGATTTGTCAACATGGCATAAAGACTTAATTTCTTGAAAGAGTAGATTTTTGAAGTGCATACAGAATTTAGTATCTTGGCAATATCAAGTTCCTTTTAAACTATCAAACAAATTGATTACTTTCATAATAGTATTTGTATGGATAGGAGAATTTCCACTTCATGGGCATACCTTTGTTGCCTCCCTCCTCCTGGTGCAATCCCAAATGCCCTCTGAATGTTTTTTTTTGGTGGGGGAGTTGGAGCTCTAACACAGTGGCATAGCAATAACAGGGCCAGGTGGTGCGCCCTGCCCCAGGCATATGCCATTGAAATCGCCTCCTTGCATTGAAATCACTCCCTCACACCCCTCCCTTCTTGGTCCACCCCGCCCCACCAGCCAGGCCCTGGCAACCAGAGCAGGCTGTTTTTTCAGCCGACTGCTGACTGAAATAAAGTAAGTGGATGGGGGCAGGGCTTTGTGGGAGGCAGACCTCCACAGGAGAGGAGCCCCAACACCCCTCCCCCTCCCCCTCACCCCACCCCACCAGACAGGTCACCCCACCCCACCCGCTATATTTTTCAGCCGGCTATCATCTGAAATTAATTAAGCGAGGGTCAGGGCTCTATGGGGGGCTACAAGGGGGGCTATGAAGGAGGTGGTTGCCCACGGGGGTCAGGGCCCAGGTGCCATTTTTCCCCAGGTGCCATCCCCCCCCCACACACGCCTCTGCTGTAACAGGAAGGGAAAAGAGCAATTTGTGCTCTATAGGCAGAAATCCTTTTATGCATACAAACCTTTATGGACATTATTGCACATCTCGAAATTTGTGGGCATTGCCTGGTGAAGCCTAACATACAGAAGGGTGACTTGGTAAATTTTAAGTTGTCATGTGTTTGAGACTTCAGTTCCATGAATTTATCTATATACATGCATTATGTCAAAAAAACAAAATACATTGAGCAAAATAAGCTAGTTTATATGCAAGTCTATGTAATTTGTATCCCTTATATAGGTTACGAAATAAAAATGGATAATGATGTTTTATTGTTCCTATGATCTATGTTACTTAATGCATAGTTAGCTTTTGGAATTCACTGTCAAATAGGATATGCTGATGGTCTTAAAAAGGAAACGAACAAATATAGATGCACTAATGTACTAACTGTGCTAACTAAAAGGAAGTTCTGTGTTGTGAAAGGCAACAACAGAAACAAGGGGTACTTTTTATGTACCTTCAAGTAGATGTTCTGGCCATATGGATGGCCACCAAATAAAACAGGATGATAGGCTAGATCCACTAGAAAATCTCTCACTCTCTCTCTCTCTCTCTCTCTCTCTCTCTCTCTCTCTCTCTCTCTCTCTCATTCTCACTGCATTTTCTTCAATTACGCCCTTAATCACTGTGTGTATTTGTGTGAAACCCTTTCTATTCTATTTCTTTTTTTAAGGATTTTTTTGAGGAACAAAATTTTTCTTTTGCTTCACACTTCTTAGACCTTCTGTTCCATTTCTTGCCACTGGCATTTCTCCAGCGGAGATCGTTTTCTTTTCTTTCCAGTTATATTTCATTGAGCCTATTGTTTGAAAATTATAACCCTTTAGGATTACCACATTTATCACAGCATGTAAAGTAGGATACCCATAATTTGCTGCTCCTTGAGGAGGGCTCCAACTTAGCTTTTTTTCTCTTTAATTAAATGAGAGATAAAAGATATATATATATATAAAAGAGAGATAAAAGGTATATATATATATGTGTGTGTATATATATATATGTGTGTGTGTGTGTGTGTATATGTATGTATGTGTGTGTGTGTGTGTGTGTGTATATATGTATGTATGTATGTATGTGTGTGTGTGTGTGTGTGTGTATGTATGTATGTATGTATGTGTGTGTGTGTGTGTGTGTGTGTGTGTGTGTATGTGTGTGTGTGTAATTGATTTTATATATATAAAATCAATATATATAATCAATTACACACACACACACACATATATATAATCTCTTCAGTTTTCCTTTTCCTCCACTTGAACAAAGCTGATAATTGGCATAATGTAAAACTACAGAGTTTTTCTAAAATGCCCATTAAAAAGAGTTTTTAAATAAATGTGACACATTTTGTGAGATAGTCCATATGTCATTTCCTTCAGATACCCAACACCTCTTCCAGTTAGATATAAATAAGAGAACTATCTTCAGCACAAAAATTCATATGGTCTTGAACTAGATACTTCTAAAATCAGTGAAATTTGTTCTATTGCATTCACTCAAGAATGTAAAATAAATACTGGCTTTCAGTTCATGACATTTCTGAGCACTCTGGAGGGCTGAACTGCCAACTTCATCTGAAGCAGACAGAACTAGCCAGAGAGAACTCATTAATATATGTTAGAAGTACAGTTCATTATACGGCTGCATGGTCTAAACCTGCATGCTGGGCCTCTGGGGACACTGGGGACATTAGTGTTTTGATGGGGGAGATTGGCCCAAGACCCCCCAAATAGTTGTATTTTCCTTTTCTTCTCTGGCTTCTTTTATTGGCCTGTATCCCCTGTGAATTCCATTTTTCCTTGACTACCTACTGCTAATCATTGCAGACATATCTAATAGAAGGGAAAATGTAAATAGTATTATGGTAGGAAAGAAAGGGAAAGTGTGATGGGGGAGGCCTACAATGTTAGTCATATTTGATTAATTTATTAAGGCTTTAGCTTCTGTAATCTTTGCTTGCCAAGGAATCCATAAGTGCTAAGCGGGACAGTCACATCTGCAGACATGTGTAGTAAAAGATTCCAAAACTTGCAAGAAGAACTGAACTTGTCCAGTACAACTGTATTGTGAATGAATTAATGAATTTAGGGTATGGCAAAGGAGCAGCCGTAAATCACCACAGCTGCAGTTGCTGCCCAGGAAGGGCAGGGAGAGAGCCTCGACTGGAAGCCATGCTCATTAAGGACGACTGTCCATCAACAAAGGATGGCCGGGCCTATAAAGCCTGGCTTTTGTCCGAGCCATGTGCAGCAGGCCGGCCAGCAAGTTGCCCACCCACTTCTCCCTTTCAGAATTTGGTGACAATGTTAATGCATGCTTCTTTGTCATAACCATTCGGGCGGTTTTGCGCATGGGAATTGATTTCATGGGGCTGGAGGGAAGTAGGAAGCTACCCCCTTGCAAGGAGTGCTTAGCAAGAGGCTGACTGCCCAGCTGAGCATCTCGGCAGGGCAGAGCTCTGCAAGGAGACCAACCATCCATGAACTCTGCTGCAGTGGCACAGGGCATCCAACAGGGTGGCTGGAAGACTGGCTCATCTAGAAGGTGCCCATGGATTGGCTGTACAGCAAGGTTTGAAATCAAATCATCCCATGCTGCACCTCACACTTCTTTCTGCGAGGTTAATAAATGGTTGGCTATAGCCAAAATTATTTCCCTCAGACACAAGTGTGATGTGGTTACTCGAACAACAGGACTCTGAGCGTGGGGTCCTTTCCTCAGGTGGCAATGTGTAACCTGGTTCTGAATAGCCTGATTCTTGTTTGTTTCAGTGTATGAAAGACTTGCATTTGGCACAGTTCCACGGAGAAATGTGTTGTGGGCAAGAACCCTGTTTCTCTTGCCAGCAAACTATAAAGCTTTATTTCTGGAACTTTTGGTCTAGCTTTTTGCTCAGCAATGAGAACTAGGCATTGGCCCTGCATTGTTGCTGGCCCAAACAAATATGAAACATTCAGGATGGGTCAGGAATTCACTGGGCAGAGCAGCCTCCCCTACACCAGGTTGGAAATTGATAATGAGATGGGCATGGCTAAGTGTTGTAGCCAACCTGACCTGTGGCAGCACGGAATGGGAGAGAGTGATCTTTCTCCTGGAATGCTGCCCTGTCAGACCTGGCAGAACAGTATCCTGAAAAGAGTCTGTTTGAATTCAGAAACTCCATCTTGGGACTGTGTCTGACCTTTTGGGCAAGAATGCCTAAAGGTCCCTCCCCCCCCAACCTCATGCCTGGCACATACACAGGAAACAGGATTTGAATACGAACAACAGCACACCCGGGCGAAAACAATTCTCTTTTGTCTATATTTCTTAATATTTCCTCTGACTCATCCTCCTTTTGTCCATCTATGTTGCAACACCCACTAAGTGTCATTACCTGTTTTGTCCAACACCTGGCAAAACCCATCAAGGTAATGTGTTGGCCATCAGGTCAATGGTCTGATACTCAAAACCATTACATCACCTGGGACAGCAGAAAAAATCCTTTGTTCAGGGATTTCCTTTGCCCCAAGATATATTTTTTTCCTTATAAAGCCTGCCTCAGACCCCAGTCAGGAGTTCAATATTATCACACACCACCATGGTGCTCGATAATATTGTTCCAACAGTGCTGGTCATCCAGAGTCTAGCCATTAAGACTCTGTCCCCTGGACATTCACTACAAGACTGCTAAATATAATCTTTGATATCCCATTCCTTCTCTCTATATATATATCCAAAACCTGCCTTTCACCTCTAAATTACATCCTAGGAAACCTTGTATGTTTGTATTTTTACCCCAGTATTTGAGTGATTGTGAGTGGGAATTTATTTTATTCCATTTCTTATTTTTCCAATACAATCCTAGAAAAAGAAATTTATTTTCTCTGCTGGTTTCTTATAGTGAGCTGAAACCTGTATACACAGGCAATATATAGCAATCAAGTTACCCATTGCTCCTTAAGCCACGCTAAGTGACCTTGTGCTCTACAGCTAATTTCCCCAACCAAAGAGGGTCATTGCATCCTACCATTTTGGGTAACAGACTGGGGAGAGAGGTTGGAAAGAAAATGAGGCTGCTGTGGGTGGGCTAAGAAAGGAATTAACTGCAGGTAATTTTATCAGGAAGAAGCAGAGACAACTCCTAGCACAAAAAGAAGCCCAGGAATGGGAGGAGAAGAGGATTCAGTGGTGAAGACCAGTTTGCAGCATAGCCACTCAATTGGTGAATCAGGGCCATCAGAAAAGCTCCAAAGGTAGGAAGAGACAGAGGACTTTAACTAAAGAGACAGTACGCATTAACTGTATGTAGGAGAACAAATAAAGCAGCTGATGATGCAGGTGGGCACCAAAGACAAAAAAAACTGGTTGATGGTTGCCTCTGCTCCTTGGGTCCCATTGAGTGCAAACTTGACATTCTTCTGGCATTTATTTATCCCTTCATATTAAGTGTTATAGGTTGTCACCTGGTGTACCACTGACTCATTATCTTCAATAGTACAATAGTACAATCCATTGTATTCTTTCTTAGTTGGGTGTTTCAGCTGTGACCATTCCATCTTGCTCCATCTTATGGTATTGGTCTCATCTTTGCTGACACACTAACTTCCTTACCACGTTAGAGGGTATTGCCAGGAGGGGATGAGAAGCTAAGTGGAGATATAATAAAGGGGAGATGTTACCGCTGCTGCTCAGGTAACATTAAGTGATTTCAGCTCAGGCAACGTAATGAGGTGCAGGAAGCTGGTGTTCTTCAAAGCAAAATATTTTATTCAGAAGTGGTTGCTACCGCTCGGGCAGAGGAATCACGCTTTCATAGCCAAGCGCTAGAACTTTTATACACACACATCAAAAGGGCCAAGGGGCAGGTGAGGGGGCAGGTCACTTACCATACAACAATAAAGAAACATCAGCACATAAAAGAAAAGGTACAATTACAATTTTGTGAACGGGGCCATGAGATCTCGCTGTCAGGTGTCTTCCCGCGAGACTTTACAATAGTGCTGAAATGGAGAGCGGAGAGAGTCCATTCATAAAACTGGGTGGGCTTGTTTAACGCACCCAGGAATCTGGTTATCAGATGGCTGCTTCCTTGAGTTATGACCTGAGGCTCCCGTGCATCAGTCCCACAACAAAAGAAAGTTCCAATGGTCCAATGGTGATCCTGGCATGTCTTTCAACAGCTGGGATATCTGGGGTGCCGTTATCAGACTCAATTTGTAAATCCAAAGGGGTCTTTGTTTCTACTAAAGAGATCTACCGGGTGTTGGCTCAAACTGAATACCAAGGCTAGCTTCCTTGGCTCTTAATATCAGCTGCTACAAGCTATTGCTTTTACCCATAGATACAGATATCTAAAATAACACTTCTAAACTTAAACATTAGAGGAAATAAACTCCAATACACATATACATATAAGCAAGAATATCCTAAATTAACAGTATCAAAACTTTAAATCAACTGGAGAACCTAGCTAAAGTATAATCCTAAACATTGGGAAAATAATATATCCAACACTGAGGGGGCTTACATTGAACCTTAAAATGGATGAAAGCAAGAAGGAAACCATGTAAAACATTGGCACAATCACATGTATATGTCTTTTGCAAGCCTTATGGAGGCTTCTGGACAACACTGGTCTCTGCTCTGATCCTTAGCCAGTGTAGTTCAGCGACAGGCTCAGGAAAATATTTTTCTATTTTCCTGTCGGTAACAGAGATACATAGCAAGTTGTATAATCTTATATTAAGTGGGTTAACAGTGTAGCGAAAGATCACTAAATTTAAGTGTAAAGAAGTTTTAAGAATTACTAAGAGCTTAAGAGTTTTGCTGGAATGAGGAATCCAGCAACAGAGAAATTACTGAATTAATCTTGCAAGTCTTTCCTTGTGTATGAAACAGAATTTGATATCTTAATAAAGTATATTAATAGTTTAAAAACATGCAGTAGATGTATTGAATTATTTTGCAAGACAGTTTCCTTTTTCCTTTTAAGGTTTAAAAGATACCCTAAAAATTCATGTCTTAGAAGCGACATATTGTTTAATACCACTAATATTTCTGACCATTCCTCCTGTTGTTCCTTGTGCTTACCGGCAGATTGATCAAACCACATTGCTAGTTCCCATCTCTAGTTGTCCATGATTGATCCTGATGGTGCTTCTTCAGTGGACACCAGAGCCATAGAAGCATTCCTGTCCAGTACCCTCAGAACCTTTTTTGACGTAGCTTTTCAAAGTGCACAAGCCATAGTTTCCTGACATACACAGTTTTTCAAATTAGTTTGTGCAGTTTGTAATGTGATCTATATCTTAAACATCATACCATGGCCTGATTACAGCATTGTTGTGTATGAATAGATAGAAATTTTCTCTGAATACATATGGAATCATACAAAGGAGATGAAATAAGATGGTAAGTGATCTTAGTGAACAGAAAAAAAATATTCTTGTAAGAAAGCTTGATTTCTTAACCTCTGCTGGTAACTTACATAGCTAAGGCATTGGTTTTGCAAGCACAATAATATATTATTAAATATAATGCACACATTATTTGGTACATAATTCTGACTTTCTTTTAGTGAAGCATAAAGCATCTTACTGGGTATATATTTATGGTAGAATGAAGAAAAGGTGAAAAGAGACCTTTATGTGCCTCCCAATGATCCTCTGGAAGTAATATTCTTAGCCTTTCCAAAGACTTCTATCCACTGCAAGGATTAGCTGACCTTATGTCACCAAACTAGGGATGGAAAGATGAAACAAGGAAAACCAGTTCATAAAGGGGATGATAAAGATTTCAAGTACTGTTTGTCCTGAGCTTTTGGGAGCAGCCAACGAAATCTCACATACTGTGAACTCTGAACTGGCTTTGAACATCTGCACTCTATTCTGGGAAATAAATTTACTTCCAAAATGTCAATCTCTTCATCCTTTCTGTAAAATCTTCAAGAAATACTCTCCAAAGGTATTTCTCATGCCAGTCTCTAGGAATTATTGTTTCCAGCTACCTTTTGTCCATGACATTTTGGAAGTAAGTTTATTTCTTTTGCACTACTTTCCCATCTTGGTCAGTCTAATTTTATGTGTGTCTACTTGGAAGTAAATCCCATAAAGTCAAATGGGATTTATGTATTGATAAATTTGACCTAGACTTGAAACAATTTAGTTATCCATTCCTGCTTCGAATTCAGTCTCAGCTAACCCTACCATCTGAACTAATTTTTCTACTTTGAATCAAAAACTGATTACAATTATATTATAACCTCATTTAAACAAATTACAACTGTTAAATTTAAAATGCTGAATAACTGCTAGTCTTACTCATAAAACTTACTTTCCACAATGTGTGAACCATAAACAAAACATAGACAAAAAAGTGAAAATCTGAAATCATGAGCATCAAAGAAATAAACATGCCAGCAGCCCATGCCAACCCCTACCCTACATAGCTTTATGTGTGCCTTCAACTATCAGTAGACAAAAAAATGGCAGAGGTTGAGTGGTAGCAAGTACCCCATAGAGAAGAAAGGAGAGGAAGCAAGTAGCACAAGTCATCCCGCATGTTCATGTGTTCCTCCTCCCGCCCCCCTCAATGGGTATCACAAAAGTTGAAATGAAATTTTGCACGCTTGTTAGTTTGATTTAAGTTTCCCTTGTGAGGAGAAATTGTAAATCCTTATTATTGCACCACTTTCTTGTGATGTATGAAATATCATTATTGTATCTAATGCTCATTTTCCACTGATGGAAGGACACTTGGGCGAGAAATTAGCAATTCTTGTCATTCCCCTCTCCAACTGCAGACCTCCATATGTGTTTTTTTTGTTTATTGGATGTATTTATTTATTATAGCATTTCTAGTTTGTCTTTCTCACAGAAACTCAAGGCTGATTACCCAGTATATGCCAATACAATCATCAGGACGATACATCCAATAAACAATGCAATGGGATTTGGATTACAAAAATCTTCATTGAAGCAGATATTTGCAACTGAACTGGAACCAAGTATAATTAATAACATGATATGTTAAGTGATGTAGAAATTACATAGGAAAATCATACAACAAAAAGTACATACCATACACATTAGTACGGACCACAGTCTTTATGTTTTTATCAAAGCATCTTCATGAAGCATTTTATTACAGTACAGCCCTATTACCTGTGTAAAAAAACCCCTCTCTTACACAGTTCAATTTTGCATAATTTGTGGAAAGCCCAGTGAACAGGAGCCTTCCTGACCTCATCAGGTAGACCATTCAATAAGGTGAGGGCCACAACATAAAATGCACATGCATGGGCTGTTGATTTTGAGCAAAGCTGTTATGGTGGAGTATAGGGGGAGAGGCAGTTCAGCAGACATGAGGGACCAAGGCCCTGAAAGTCTTATTTGCAATACCAAGTTCTCTGAATTGAGCCTGGAAGCTGATGGGCAGCCAATGGAGTGACTGCATTGGGAGAAATATGGATTCTATGCCTAGCTCCTGATAATGACTGAGCTACATTCACTGGAGTCTCCAAACTTTATTTGAGGGGAGACCTATGTAGAGTGTATTTCAGTAGTCTAGTCTCCATGTTAAGCCAAAGCACAGGTTGTTATCTCAAGGTTCACATGTGAAATATGTTACAAAGAAGGAATGCTTTCCCAATTAACTTGTTTAAAGGCCTTGGTAGCTGCGTTTACTACAATAAATGAATGGACAGAGAATTTTACATTCTAGGAATCATTCAAATGTGACTACAATTATGTCAGTTTAACACAATAATAAGTTAAAATTACACTTTCTTTACACCAAGGTTCCAAAATGCCACATACACCTCCCCTGGGGATTCATGTGCCAGAAGGGCCAATAGCCAAAAATTCTCTGTGAATGAGACAGTACACTGGCACCGCCATTATTCAGTTGGCATGTGTCTGGCAGTGAATAAGATGCTGAACTTTAGGCACTGCAGAACAGAAGCTCTCACTAGTGACATAACCTTTGAAATCCCTGCCTAGGGTTGCCAACCTATAGGTGGTATCTGGAGATCTCCCACTAGTACAAATGATCTCCAGGTGACAGAGATCAATTCATCTAGAGAAAACCGCCATTTTGGAAGGTGTATTCTATGTCACTTCTCTGTCCAAACCCTGCCTTCCTCAATCTCTACTCTTAAAATCTCTAGGTATTCCCCAGCCTGGAGCTAGCAACCTGATTCCTGCCCCATCCCTGATGCCATTTGTATTGGGAAGCAGCATAAAGGTAGTCTTCTCCCCTGCAGCTATAGCAAACTCCACCCCTCCTTCCCACTTCCCAATAGTGGTTATGGAACAATCTTAGGCCCTATCCGCAAAGCCAAATACAGCGTCTCAGGGACGGCAAAAATGCCATCCCTGGGAGAGCGTTCGCAAAGGATGTGTTGCTGCTGTAGCCACCCTCCTATTTCCCTAGGAGCAACATGAGAAGCCGCCCCCTGAAGGCCACTTGCTCAATGAGCGAGGTTATTGATAGTGTCTTCCCTGCGGCACAGTGCAAACTGCACCACCAGGAAGCCACTGCTTTCCCACGCCTGGCTCCCACTAACAGCTTGGCTTGTGCAGTGTCCCTCTGGAGGTCACAGGGCAATGTGGGCGGGTTTCTGCAGTCCTCCAGAGGGACGCTGCATAAGAAGATGAGTGGAGGGGGACCACCAAGAGGTGGTTCCATGTGGTGCCGCCTCTCCAGCTGCAGGGGAAGTCAGGGCACTGCATGCACATAGATGTCGCGAATGGTCCCTGAGCCTCCACCGGCATGCACTTCATGTGCTGGTGGGGTGCATTTCTGCACATGTGCAGAAAGGACCATAGAAACAGGTAATATTTATGCCTAATAAAGGTTTACTGTACTGTACTGTAAACAGGTAATAATTGGCCATATCATTTTTTCTGTAGCATGATGTTAGTGGCCTCTTAGAGTAAAGGTGCCCTGAGTTAGTGATAGATTTATTATAGGCACTAAGGGCTCATTGATGGGATACTTACATGATTTCAGCAGCCAGGATGGGCAAGTGTAATGGCAAACCACCTCTGAATATCTCTTGCCCTGAAAACCCTATGGGGTCATCATAAGTTAGCTGCAACTTTACAGCATGCCTGCCTTTACGCGCAGCACACACACACACACACACACACACACACACACACACACACACACAGAGATGCAGGAGGTAGCCACTGAGCTCCACTCATGTGGTATAATAATAACACCATATAAAGATTTTTAATCATGGAAGAAACAGAAACTGAAGAAATGTATTTTTATGATATGCTGAAACTAGGCTATTTAGAGCAAGTACATCCATATTAACTTTAGTAGTTATGTAGCTTCTAATCACCAGTCCATTTTGTTAGCCATCATTTATAGGACTACATAATGGGTTGTTTCATCTTTACCTTTGCCTCATTACTATTTCATATTAGAATAAAGAATAATGCTTTTGAAAAGGGCATTCTACCAGTTTCTTTTACAGGGTACCAGAAACATATAAGGATAGAAAAATGTTTCTTACTTCACTTATTATTTATATTAATTTACCATTTTTTCAGTGTATTAAGTTCTCTTTTTGGTATTGTTTGTGTAGATGCATTTATCCAGTGTATGCACCTCATACCATTTTTATTTATAATTTATATGCCATAGTCTGTGATGTGATGTCACCCCATTGGGCATGTATATCTTTACCTTTACATACTATGCACAATATATGTCATATTATTTTAATTTTATTTTGCCATTTAGTCACAGCTGACTTACAGTGACCCCATAGGGTTTTCAAAACAAGACACTAACAGAGGTGGTTTTCAGCCAATTATACACCAGTGCTCTGCTGTGAGCTTAAGGGAGATACTTTTTGCCACCCAAGGATGTGACCGGTACTGCTCAGAGTTCCCAACCAAAATTAATGACACACCACTCTTGTCTGTGGGGTAAGATTTTGGCCATAGCCAAATTGTTTTATTGACAAAGGATGAAAAGAAGCATGAGGCGCAGCATGGGATTGGATCTGAACACTGGGCAGCCCGAGTGCTGTCCCCTAGTGAAACCTTCCTCCAACCCGCCTGTTGGTGGAAACAGTTAACCTCGCGCAGTAACCGTGGAATCCAGCTGGGTGGCAGGCCCCTTTCTGAAGAACCATTTTACCGCTAAGGTGCACAAGCCTCAGTAGCCCCTGCCTGGGTGTCCTGACCCATGGCTTGCTCCACCTCAAACCTGTTAAGGAGGTTCTGTCAAAGAGGGTTAACTCCCCAGCTCCCCTCACCATCAGATCAATTCTAATGCACCAACCACTGGCTTGGCTATGACAGCAACACATGCATTAACATTGTCCAAAGGGGAGAGATGGGTGGGAAACTCATCGTCACTCTGCTCCAGAGGAGAGGCCAAGGGCTGGCTCCCGATCACCCCTCTTGCGGACATCATAACACCATGCTATGCATAATGCCATGCATAATGCCACCTGAGGGCAGAACCAGTACTACTCACTCACAACCAAGATTAATGATACAACACTGTTGCCTGTGAGGTAAAATTGTGGCCATAACCGAACCGTTTTATTGACAAAGGATGAAAATAAGTGTGTGGCACAGCATGGGATCTGATCTGAAGACTGGGCAGCCAGAGTGCTGTCCCTCAGTGAAACCTTCCTCCAACCTGCCTGTTGGTTAACCTTGCACAGTAATCGTGGAACCAAGGCAAACAGAAGGCCACTTTCTGGAGATCAGTTTTGCACATCACAGTGATAATTGAACTCAGCTGGGCAGCAGACCCTTTTCTGAAGAACCGTTTTACTACTAAGGGGCACAGGTCTCAGTAGCCCCCACCTGGGCATCCTGACCCATGGCTTGTTCCACCTCAAACATCTTATGGAGGGTTAACTCCCCATCAAAGAGGGTTAACTCTCCAGCTCTCCTCACCATCAGATCAGTTCCCATGCACAACCACCAAAGAGCGGGGAGACCAACCCGCTCCCACCAAATGCTTCTCACATCTTGAGCCAGGCTGACCAACGGCTCCAGCAACTTGGGTTGTGAAACTATAGGTCCAATCCCCAGTCAGACTAGTGACCCATTTGACACTCTACAGTGCCTGGGTCTTGAAGGAAATACTATGAAACCAAATGCATCTACTGCCCTGGCCACAGAACTAAGCAAGAAACTGCTCTGCAGGTCTTTCTCCTGGCAAAGACAATACACCAATAGTGCCAGGAATGCCTCTCGAGCCACTGTGGCCAAAGCTCACAGCATGTGGTATGAGCTGGCTAATATTAAATCCAAAGTTTTGCTGACGCATTGTCTTGAAGTGACCCCTCTCGAGCCGCTGTGACCAATGCTTACAGTACTTGGCATGAGTTGGCTTATATTGTCCAAAGTTGTCAACCTGGCTCGAAGCAATCCCTATGGAGCAGCTGTGGCCAAAGCTTACAGTCCTCAGCATGAGCTGGCCTACATTGTCCAAAGTTGCTGACACAGCTTGAAGCAACTCCTCTTGACTTGAAGCAACTTGATGTGTTAGACTGACAGTAAGTCATTCTCCCACAACTGGATCATGAGGGCTTGTGGCTGCTAGAGTCTGAGCCTACTCTTCCAGAGTAGCGGTGACAGCAAGACCCAATGCTTGCCTCTGGGGCCCGTCCAGGAAGCACACACATGTAGCAGCAGGTCCAGGTTCCATTCCCTGGTGGAAGGTCCCACAAAATGCATGGGACCTAGAAGAGCTAAGAGACAAGAAGAGTTAGATATTAGGATATGGTGTGATGTAGCACTATTATTATTATTTATTATTTATTAAACTTGCTATACCGCCCTATCCCCGGAGGGCTCAGGGCGGTGAACAACATAAAGTCATACAAAAAACATAAAAATCTTAAAGCAAATTTTGAACATTCTACAATAGGGCCCACGAGACCATTTATACCTACCCTCTTCCAAAAAATGAGGAAGGGATTCCCAATGATGTTAAGGGGACCCTACTCGCACTTGGGGAAGGGGCGGGGCATTATCGGTGGCTGGACTCTCCAAAGGCCCAGTGGAATAATTCGGTGTTACAGGCCCTGCGGAACTCTTCAAGGTCCCACTTAGGGCTGAGATGCTGATGGTAATGTGTTCCACCAGGCGGTGCCAGGGGCTGTAAAGGCCCTGGCCCATGTGGAAGGCCAGCCAGCGTCATCGAGGGGCCAGGGATCTCAGTAGATTAGCCTCTGCTGATGCATGAAGGACAAGCCAGGAGACATATGGTGTAATTGTCTGGGTTCTGAAGGTACGAGGGTCCCAGGCCGCGTAAGGCCTTAAAGGTAAGCACCCACACCTTGAACATGATTCGGAATTTGATAGGTAACCAATGCAGGTGGCGCAACACAGGGGAGATGTGTTCACGAAAGGCACCCCCTGTGAGCAACAGGGCCCCCACATGTTGGACCAATTTCAGTTTCCGGATCAGGCAAAGCGAGAGGCCAGCAGTAGAGGCGAGTTACAATAGTCCAATCTGGAAGGTGACCGTTGCATGGATCACAGTGGCTAGGTCAGTGTTGGAGAGAAGGGCCAGCCGACGGGCCTGGCCGAGAAGATGGAAAAACGCCATACCCGGGTTATATGGGCCACCTATGGGTCTCCATTGAAAGAGATGAATCCAGGTGGACCCCCAGGGGCTGCACCACCGAAGCGAAGGAGGAGTCCGAGGCAATAAGGCCCCCTCCCACACCCGGCGGCTGGAAATCCCCAATCTCACCCCCACGACCAAGCCAAAAGAAAGGGATCTCTGTCTTGATGGAGTTTAAGTTTTAACCTGCTCTGTTGTAGCCAACCAGCTGACTGCCTCCAAACATTGCTACGTAGAGGCTGCAGGGCAGCGACCCCTCCTCCATCAACAGGAAGTGAGCTGAGTGTCATCAAGCGTTACTGATGGCAGATCAGCCCAAAGCTCGTACCAGCTGAGCAGAGTGGTGCAGCATATATGAATGTTAAATAACAGTGGGGACAGCAATGCCCCCTGAGGTGCACACCGCAATGAGCCCGGGCACCTCCGGGAAGCTTGTCCCCACACCACACTTACTGACCCTACGCCGCCAGAGGAGCGAGGAGGCAATCCACTGAAGGACAGTGCCCCGGCGAACCCGAGGCGGCCAGGCGGGTGGGTCAAAAGCGTCATGATACGACCATATCAAGCAGCTGCGGTGAGATCTAACAACCACCAGCAGCGCCGATCACGCATCTCGGTCTAGCTGGCATGCGGGCGTTACCTGTGACAGTGAGGAGAATTTGTCTCCGTCCCATGCGCAGCACAGAAGCCAGACTGGAAGGGATCGAGAAGGCCGATGTGTCATCAGAAACCCCTGAAGCTGCTCCAGCACCACTCTCTCAATTACCTTCCCCAGAAATGAAGAAGATTCGAGAGCGGAGGCGGTGGTGGCCAGATCTCCAGGATCTAAGGATGGTCTTTTTTTCAAGAGCGGGCGGACCACCGCCTCCCTTCAGCCCATCTGGGAAAGACTCCTTGCTCAAGGGGAGTCATTGATGATCTTCAACAGATGGGGTCGTAGCTCCGCCGGGCACACTTTAATCAGCCAGGAAGGAGCCTTGCGGATCAGAAGGGAGACCAGAGTAGTAGGTCTAACAGCAGCCAGGGCCCTGTCAGCAGCAGCTTCAGAGAGCAGGAAAACTGGTGCCAAACTAGGGCGCTGAAGAAGGCAAGGGAGCCTCCAGTTCGCTCATTGTAGTTAAGGTGGCCGGAAGGTCCTGGCGGAGCGACGCGACTTTATCTGCGAAAAAGCTCATAAAAGCCTCACAGCTAACAACCAATCTGTGATTTGTAGAACCCTCTGATAAAGAGGTCAAAGATCGAATTATCCTGAATAATTGTGCCAGGTGAGAGCTAGCAGATGCGAGAGAGGAGGAGAAGAAGGCCCTCTTCGCCTCCTTCGTCGCCATCTTATAGGCTTTCATAAATGTCCTATAAGATGTTCACGCAGCTTCGCCACGAGATTTCCTCCACACTCGCTCTAGACGTCTGAGCACCCGTTTCATGTGGCGAAGCTCCTCCGTATACCACGGAGCCTGCTGCTTTGAACAAGAGCGCCAGAAGGGGCAGCTAGGGAGCAACAGTCCTGATGGCATCGGAGAGCCGGGAAGTTCCAATCCCTCCCACCACCTGCTCCCACGCCGAGTTATTGCCACGGCAGAGTTCAGGGTCCCCGCAGTGCATTCCAGGAAACCAATTGGATCCATAAGTCTCCCCATCGGCGGGCAAAAATCGGCCCGTCGCCTAGACAGGGGTAGCGTGGCATGTCCAGCCGCAGCTTCAGGGCATAGTGGTCGGACCATGGCACTCTGTCTGTAGAGGATACGACCAGGTTAACCCCCGACCCAAAGACGAAATCCAGCGTGTGACCGGCCTCATGCGTGGGGCCAGAATTTATTAAGGAGCACTGTGGAGCACCAACAGCCCAGCTTCTGGATTCTTTCTGCGGGGAACCCCAGTGCAGCCTTGTTGGAGGTGGCCCTGATGCAACTCTATGCATCAACAGGGGGCCTCTGACCTTGGAGCAAGCCATGAGATAGGCTGTTAAGAAATGTCTGATGTTACCCTTATAGGCTGCAGGATGCCCCCAGCCCAGGGCCACATGGTCAGCTGATAAAGAATGGTCTGGAGTACCCTAATGAGCCACAGAGCACTAGTGGCTCAGTGCCTGGGTCCTTTTGATGGGGCCCCCAGCATGCCATGGTACAGGTGACCCCAATACAAATGGAGTGCAGCCGCATGCAGACCACGGCAAGCCCGGATAAACTGAGGCCATGCGAAACCCTCACAGGCTGCTGCTGGGATAAGCCACACGCGCCTCTGTGAATTAATTGGGGGTCCCCCCAACCACAGGACAGGCTGCGAGGAACGCCATGGTGGCCATCACTGAGCAAGGTTCCATCTGGGGAAGGCTGCCACTTTATGGGGTGCCACAGGAGCTCTGTTCTGTCGTAGCATGTCATGGCCTAATGCATCTGGCTTGGTCCCAGATGCTAACATCGCCCACAACCAAAGCCTGGGCACTGGGTGTTGATATTAATGCATGAAGGCCTGGGTCCCAGCTAAGCTGCTGTAAAGCACTGTAGAGAATGTGTGAGTGTGAATGCAGCCTTAGAAAGCAGGACCCTGTACTGGAGTGTATATATTGCTGGCAAGCAATTGGGGTTCAGGATAATAGATGCAGGGAAACTGGGTACCTCACATTGGCCGGGCTGTTCATTGTGCATGCCCATGCCTGAACAGTGCTACGGGCCAGGATGGAAGGCAGGTTGATCATGCTCACCAGACACCCGGCAAAAGTAAGATATTGCCACCAGGAATATGTGCATGTTCTTAGCTGAGTGCCCTAGGATGCATAGATGGGCCAGGTGTTGTTAGAACTCCTCTCCTCTGCAGGGGAGTGTCCCTGAATCATAGTGGGAATGTTGCTGTCCAGGAGGCCCCGTGAGGCTCCATGATGTGAATGATGTGACACCAGGGCAAGAAAGTCAAGGACCCCTTGTGCTGACAGATGCTGCCCATGCTCCAAAGTTCCTGCAGAAACGGGTCTGGCCTGATGTTGGCCCTGGACAACAGTGCTCGGAAACCCCTCCTCCTAGAAGTGAGGCGACATGTCCCAGCCATTTTCTACGCTTGGAAGAGATATTCACCCAACAACATGTTACCAGCTTCCTGACTAGGTGCATGACCCACTCAGAGAGAGAGGATTGACCATTGATGGCTCTGACAGTGGAACAAAAACTCATGATCTTGGAACAGCTGAGCCCATACTGCAGGCTGGCACTCAATTTGCCACCCGCCATTGAAATAGACCCCCAAAGCTCAGGGTCCCTGATGCCATGGAGTTGATCTGTAAAGCTGGTTCCAGGAACGAGAGGGACTATTATGGAGCAATGTTGTTTTCCAGAATGAATTGTGCCCAGTTCTACTGTGACCACTAGTAAAGGAAATAAGACAATTTGGATGTGTAATCTATAATGTCTCAGTAGTGGAGTTCTTTTGGGTTGTTCCCATGAACAACTAGTGCAAACAGAGCTATGCCTCAAGAAACCTCCCATTGGTCTCACTGTCCCAGCACACCTCCCCCCAAAGTAAGTGCTGCCTACTATCTTCCCACACTGTACTCTGACAAGCTGGTGCTTCTCCCATCTAGAGAAGAGGATTATGGACAACCTTTTTCTCCCAGGAAGGACTGCAACCCTGTTTCCATCTATGAAAGCAAAACAAATCAATGGAAAACATGCTAAGCACTTTGCATACTCCCAAGTACAAAGGGCTGGGGAGAGAGACTTGGGTAGCAAATGGTATCTGAAAAGAATTAGGGGAAGAATTAGGACTAATAAAAGGAAACACTTCTTCACGCAACGTGCGATTGGTGTTTGGAATATGCTGCCACAGGAGGTGGTGATGGCCACTAACCTGGATAGCTTTAAAAAGGGCTTGGACAGATTTATGGAGGAGAAGTCAATCTATGGCTACCAATCTTGATCCTCCTTGATCTCAGATTGCAAATGCCTTAGCAGACCAGGTGCTCAGGAGCAGCAGCAACAGAAGGCTATTGCTTTCACATCCTACATGTGAGCTCCCAAAGGCACCTGGTGGGCCACTGCGAGTAGCAGAATGCTGGACTAGATGGACTCTGGTCTGATCCAGCAGGCTAGTTCTTATGTTCTTATGTTCTTAAAATATGCATCAGAGCTCTGCAGAACCAAGATGCAGAGAAACTGACTTCCCTAAGCAGTTCCATAACTTGTGTTCTCACACTACTGGTTCAGTCATATTTGTTCAGGGAGGATTATGGACTGGTAAGACCAGTTTTGACCCAGCTTTGTTAATTTGAAATACATACATATCAGCATCCTCCCTCAAACTGTAAATATATCCATCAATCTTGTAACCATTCAATGTATTCTGTATTCTGAAGGATTATATGCCTGACTGGCACTGGCTATATCAGACCACCCCATGTTATTTCTAGTTTTGTGCAAAAATAGGCCAAGTACAGTGAGGTTGATATGGCTAGAGAATAGAAGCTGAACTCCTCAAAACTGCACCATAAATAATGCCCCCAGAATCAACTGGGCTGTAATTGCGGCAGGGGGCAGGGCACATGGTGAGCTCCAGAGCAGTGAGCATGTATGCCCTAGGCTGGCTGGGTGGCTGAGCCACACCTGGCCCAATCGTGTGATGTGAACGAGTGTTAGGGGTGGAGCACTCTCCCTATATATTAGGCAGCATGCGGTTTCTCTGGCCTTCTTCGATGCCTCGAGCAAACTGAACAAGTGCTGGTTGTTAGAGAATTAGGCTGGAAAGGGGGCAAAGTTACTGAGTGGGGTAGCTGTTGCTTCTCTGGGGTACGGGTTTTCCCCCCTTCTTGTTGTTTTTGGAAAGGCGTTGGGAGTATTAGTATAGCATCTGCCCCCCCTGTTTTATTATTCAGCACAGGAGCAGTTTGTTCAGCTATGGCAGCGAGGAAACACAATGGGGAGGGTGTTTGGCACACCAGATGGCATGTGATTTAGCCAGAGTGGGAGCAGAGAGAGGAGCCCTGGGCACGCAGCCTAGGGGGGTATCCCATTCCAGGATCAGGTGGCCAGTTACAGGGTGCAGAGGGGTACTGCTGGCATGAACCCCTCCATCCTCTGTTTAGGGGGAAGTAGCTTTGAATGCGGAGGACTGTTGCCTCCACATTTCCCTCGCTGATTATGGCACGTTTGCCCCTTAACTTTATGGCCCTGCTTTTGGCGGCAACATGGCCGGACTATGGTACACCCCCGGACGTGGTGCAGTCTTCAGGTAGCCTGGGCCTGGCCTTTGGGGGCCAATCCGCTCAGTTGGGTGGCCTCTGCTTCTATTTTATTCCTTGAACCGGGGCTTCCAGCATTGGGATGGCAACGCTCAGGGTCTCAGAGGACCCTTCCACTGAACCCATACTCCACAGCCTGGTGAACCTCTTATTGGAGTCAGAGCCCCTTGGTGGGGACTGAGATTTGGCTGCCGGCCTCCCTGGGAGCCACACACCCCATGAGGAATGCCAGCTCCCAGGTGGGAGATTCAGGAGGCACCCCTGTCAGAGGAGGAATCTCATCGACCAAAGGGGCGGGGCCGTGGCAGACACCATTTGTCCATCTAAAAACAGGCCAAAGAGGCCAAGGTCTGTTGCAAAACTAAGAATCCAATGCATGAGTTACTCCAGGCAATAGAATCTGGAAGCCTCATTGACCATGGGCATATCTTGATTGCCACACCCCGCTAAACTGTTGTGATACAATGAATCCTGGAAAACTCCCTGATACTGGACGTTACCTTTGAGAAACCATTTCCCCAAACAATTGTTTCTTCCATGCATTCCCTCAACCTCTAGATACAATCTCCCTAACAACAAAGATCCCTTCCCTGGATTCCTCAAGCCTCAGCCAAATTTGAATACTCAAGGCAGAGACTTTAGGAAGCACCTCTGCATAAACCATCCAAGGTTTCACTGATATAATCTAAGACCAATTGACCCCATTGTCCCGGGAAGTAGAGACAATAGATAGAGCTGTTAATTAGCTCAACCCTGCAAGTCCTGCAAGGAAGCCCCAGGCAGTTGCAAAGAAACAAAACCTAAGTTTGAATTTCCCGCCTTACCTGCACAAAGGGGTATAAAAATACTGCAGAGCCTTAGTGCTGAATACTATCCTGAACCTCTCTTGGTCACGTTGGTGTGGCAGGGGCATGATATTGTCGCTTCCCATTGGGTTTCTGTTGCTGGCACAACTGTAGAAATCCTTGCCTTCTTCTGGAGATTTCTCCTGCAGATTTTTTAGAGTAGCAGTATAAATCCCCTGCTTCCCCTCCTACTCTATCATCCAAAACCTATCTTTTCCTCCCTGTTTATATACTTAGGAACTGTGTGTATGTGCCTTAACGTCTCACTGTATGATTGCTTGCAAACAAAATTTATATAAAAATATTTAAACTACAATTTGGTCTCTTTGCCTTCTCTGTAGAACGTTTCTAAAGCCAATTCCAGTATAGTTGTCTAAAAGATCCCACCTAGCCTGCCTCTCGCACTGCCAAGCTGAGTTATTTCCCCATTGCTACTTTGAAAAATATATTCATAACTGTTAAGCTAGGTAACACAGCTTTGGGATATTCAGCTTCAAAACAAATTCTTTCACACCTCTTTCTTTCACACATTCTCTGGGAAAATGGGAGGGGGAGAAATCAAGGCACAACAAGGGGATAGATGCAACTGTAGAAGCCAAATCCCTCAGAACTGGCTTCCTTCAGTGATGAGTAGTTGATGCACATGCCAATAAAGGTCATTTGTATTTGTATTTGAGTAGTTGATGCCAACTCAATGAACACTGCTGTCCTACTTCCAGAGTCTGTTTATTGATCACTGGTCCAAGTCCTAACATTTTCAAAGCAATGGTGGGCAATGGATCTTGCCAGTGGAAGGCCTGAAAAGCCAACTGGGGAAAGATTCCCCTCCCCAAATCTCTGCTTGATCTTGAGGCATCCATGTAAAAGGGAAAGAATGTGACCAAGCATGAACAACAAAAGGCTCTCTACAATAGACAGAAATGCATTAAACAGTCTTCCTCCTCAGTCTACTTTATTCAGCAAGATCCAAACTTCTGTCTTAGCCAATAACTGTCATCTTACTTTTTAAAACAGGATTAATCCTAAAGGTAGAAATGCCTCATCTAGAAAGTTGAGGCAAGCCTATGATGGGAGTCAGATTATGTGTGGCTTCAGGTATCATGACTGCAATCTATATCTTTTCAAATAATACATTGATATCTGATTTTTTAACAGATTGGATGAGTAAAATACTGAATAAGGGATCCCTAGAGAGCATGGGCTCCATTTTCTTTTTTGGGAGTTGGGGCTCTAATTGAATTCCAAAATCCAAAAGAACATAATGAATGTATTATTAGGATCATTTATTTGACATGGTCCTGGCCAAAGTGATTCCTTCTTTAAAAAATGAGGGGAGGGGTCATAACACTTCCTATATCCCTGGAAATGCTGGTAGTTTTCCTGTTCAGCATTGCTTTTTCTGTGTGTCCCTTCAAGGCATAAACTGTTACCCATTCCTGAAACATTATCTAACTTCACCCCCTTTCTCTTAGTCAGCTCTTGTATGCTTTCATTGTGCATATGTTTATGTTTCAAAATATATTTCTTGTTTTACTATTTTTTATTCTTCAAAGCTATATTTTAATTATACAACTGCCTGCTCATTTGAAGATTTTCAACCATGGGACCGATGCTGGTATACACAGGTTAATCAATCCCAGTTACCCCTCTTGCTCTCTGTTCCAGATTATTCCCCCAACTGAAGTGGAAAAACTTTGCCTATTTAGGGTCACAAACTGACTCAATTTCTTTAGTTAAGGAGGGGGGGGGGGGAGCCAGATGAATTGTGAAGACTTCTGGGAGTTTCACTTAGAATTAAAGATGAGGATGCAGCCTTTTTCTAAGAGGATGTTTTAATTAATTCATGGTGTATATAAAGTAATTGTGCCAAACACACTCAGCAGAACCTTTCTGTGTGATGAAATCAATATTGTTAAATAATAGGTTCCTTTTTGTTTTCCTTTATTTAGGGAGTGAACCAGACCCAGATTCACTGACCCTTGAAAGTAAAATACAAATAAAGAATGTCAAGGTCTTTGTGTTAATTACTGGAGCTACAGAGACACAAGTTATTGTACATAATAAAAGTACGTTTGTGGTTCTGTTTCTTAAAGTAAGCAATAGATTAATCAAGGATGAGCAAAATTTCAAGCAGTTATATAATGGATTGCACTTTCATTAGATTTGTGTGTATATGTGTGTGTGTCACACAATATATAGTAGGCCTGTATTCTCATAACCCTCCGATAGTAGTTGCATTAAATTATGTATTGTTTTCAACTTTGTATTCCAGTGTTTGGGTACAGAGAAACTTTTCTATTTTAAAACATTACCAGAATTATTTCAAGATATCTGCAGTAATAAGATGCACCTGAAAAAAAAGTTTGTATTTTTCAGATTTGGATTTCAAGAATGGGTTCCACATAAGTATATCAGAGTATTCAAGTCTGCACATACTGTTCAGAATTCTAATTCTTTTCAAGGGAAGGGTCTAGAAATTGTTGCTAAGGTGCATTGTTTCCTAAGCTAGAGGGGACTCCTTCTGGAAGGCTAGCTGTTGTTCAATAAATCCCACCAAAATTTGGGATTTATTTGGGGAACCTAATCCTGTCTCTGCACTAAAGAACCTTCCCCTCTAAAAAAAGTTTTAAGCAATTTGAATCAAGAGGTCCAATTTTATGGGTCCTGAACAAGATTATCCTAGCCATGCTACCTTTCTCTATTGCTTCTTATGGAAGTAGGGGAAATCCCATGTTTCTCCCCTGCCCCAGAGCAAAAAAGTCAATAGTCGAACACATAAAAGAAACCACTTGCCAAAATCCTCTACAGGCTCAAGAGAGCCAACAGCAAACCAGGGAATCCAAGCCAAAGCAACCTGGCAAGCTGGTACACCAAGGCAGCCAGCCAGACCAGGCAACACACTGATACAAAGATACACAATGTATCACCATTAGGTTTCTCGAATGTGCAACATTTAAAGATAATGGTGGATATTTAATTTTAAAGCGTTACTTGAAATGTGTAAATTTCTGAACATTATTAGAAAAAATAGCAATATATACAACAAGACTGAATGGGGAACAAGGAATCAAAACAACAGGTTGCATAGACTATTGCAAGGCATGTATTGTGTGGTAACATCATGCAAATTTGAATCATATATTACACATGAGTGCCAGGTAGTATACATACTTATCTACTATATGTGTTGATTTTTTTCCTTTATTATTGTAGATATAGTAGACAATGCAGGCACAAGCACGTGCTCACCTAATTCAGCCGTGAAGTCCCGCTCCGGGTAGTCGAACAGCCACATGTTGACCTGGAGGAAGATCAATTGCTGCATGTTCCAGGGTTCCAGTTTGGAATGCAATGGGTCAAACATGTTACCCACTCGCCCAGAGAGAAAAACACACTTTCGCTCCTGTGGACACTCGTTGGAGGGCATGAGAGGAACTCCAGGGCCACAGCACAGTGGTCCGACAAGACCAACTCCTTCATGGCCCAGTATCTCAGCGGATTGGCACCCTGTGGCTTGTAAGGCTTGGCAAGGTAGTCCCTCAGCACTGCAGCACACGTCTCCTCTCTTGCATGCCTCATCACCCCAGAGGGACTGACTGATGAGCTGCATCTTTAGACTCATTGTGGAGGTTGGACTGGGGGAAGTAAAAACTGGGGGAAAGGCATGGGAAGAGCACCATCAGAGCTAGTGCTATCCCTTGCAAACCCAAATCCACCCCTTTTCTCTCAGCTCATGCATGGGGGCTTTAGAAAGAGTTTTTGTTTACATTTCCAATATTAGCTGGCATTTTTTGGCCCAGATTCAGACATCCAGTATTCAGGCCCCATGTGTCCCGAATATGTCCGAATATGTCGGATTCATACTGAATCTGAGATTCGGTTTACCCGAATCTCAAGCCCCAGACATTACTTAAGCACATGGAAACTAAAAGCCTCTTTTATTATTTTAAAGCAACACATTAACCACTAAACCACAAAGCTATTTGAAGAATTACCAGTCTATCCAATGATAATTCAGCACAAGAGCTGATCTTAGGAAGTAGGAAGTTTATTTCTGGTCTTTGTGGAAAACCTTGTATCTCAGTCAACAATCACTCAATGCTGTCTCTTTCAGAACTTTATTTAAAATCACTCTAATTACTCTTGAGCACATTAAATAAGCCAGTGTCACAATTATATAGAAAACACTAGCATATGTAAATGAGATTATAAATACAAGTATACATGTCATCCCCTCTATCTCAACTGCACTTAAAAATAAATTGTGATTTCTAACATTCTTCTTTTCTTTCAGAAAAGATAAGTAATATCACCGCAACCCAAATATGCAAGATTCTGGGGGTCTAGGACATGGCTACACTTTATAAAACGGTGTAAGCCTCACATAAATTTCTTGAACAATCTAATTCATTTTATGTAATCTAATTTATTTTCTGTGAACATTTGAAAGAACAATTAGTGCAAACTCTGTTTCATTTGTTCTGGGATTTATCCTGGACATAAAGCCATTGTGTCATATGTTATTTTCATCAAGGCTAAAGCTGTAGGTTTGTTGAGACAGTGGGAAAAAATATATGTTTGCAGATTTATATAAGTACCTAAAACAAACTCTCAAACTTACTGTGTCAAAACATCCTAAACAACAATTTACATTTAAATCTGCAATTGAATTATTTTACATCACCTGCTACCACTTTAATAAAGATGATTGAATCTGGGAGCTTCTGCATGCCAAGCAGATGTTTTATCACTGAGTCATGGCCCCTCCACTAAACACCCTTTTCATGGTGTTTTTTTTTGAGCACATTTATCAGATGCATTTCAGTTTGGATGCTGGTTATAATACAGTTTTGACAGAATACATATCTAGATCATAATCAGGTTCATTCATGGATCATTTTAACTTAAGCATCATGATGGATATTGGCAGGATCTTGGTATCAATAGTCTTATTTCCCCATGCTATTTTGTCTATGTAAATCCCTTGGGAAAATCATTTATAGTTTTCAATTAGGTTTCCATCAATATGCCAACAACACCCAGCTCTATATTTCTTTATCCAGACTCTGAGTGATGTGTGAGAAATCCTGAATCACTGCCTGACTGCTATTGTTAAATGCTAAGGATGAACAAGTTGAAACTGAATCCAGATCAGATGGAGAAGATGCTAGTTGAAAGGTCTAGATCTTGAAGAACATCTCAGTTCCTATGTTTCATTGGATCTAGCTCACATTCACTGACAATTCTGAGGCATGGAGTTATACTTGAGTGTTGGGAGGCCACCAGATTCAGGAGGCCAAAGGCCAATTCATCCTCTAGACGAGTGATGGTGAACCTTTTCGAGACCGAGTGCCCAAACTGCAACCCAAAACCCACTTATTTATACCAAAGTGCAAACACGGCAATTTAACCTGAATACTGAGGTTTTATTTTTGAAAAACTGGTTGGCTCCAAGGTGCACATTACTTGGGAGTAAGCTCGGTGGTAGTCGGTGGCTTTGCTTTGAAGCAACCGTGCAATGCTTCAAACGCATGAATCACGACCCTAGGAGGGTTTAGAAGCAAGCTCGATTGCCAGCAACCAAGCTTACTCCCAGGTAAAGGATTGCGCTTTAGTTCTTCCCATGAAATTCAGTGGGGTTTAATAGCACTTAACAGGGTTCCTACACATCGTGCCCAGTGGCCCAGGCCAGCCTAGATGTGTGTGTGTGTGTGGGCGGGTGATTTTCCGCCCCCCCCCACGTGACGAACTCTGTGCACAGGTGCCCACAGAGAGGAGTCTGAGTGCCACCTCTGGCACCAGTGCCATAGGTTCGCCACCACTGCTCTAGACATACATATGGCATTATTACTGGAGAAACAAGTTAAGTCAGCTGGACAGTTTGGTCATATAGATGTATGCCATGGTAATCTCAAGGCTGTAAGGCACTCAGTATGGATCTTTACTTAAAGCCAACTTGGAAACTTTAGTATTATAGAACATCATATCTCAGTTTCTATCCAAAACTAGGTGAAGCACTATGCTACATCATGATATCTTCACTTGCATGAACAAAGCCCTCTGAAGGTTCTACTCTGTAAGCATGTAAAACTGGCAACTGTTCGTACACAAACATTCTTTGTTGTGGTTTCTACCTTGTAAAATGATTTGCCTGTGGAGGTTAGGAAGACTCCCTATTCTATCATTCCATGGAATGTGTGAAACAAAAATGTTAGGGAGGGCCATTTTTTAAAAAACAAAAGGATCAGAACTGAAACATTCTGAAACAGACCAAAAGGGCACTTTTATAAGGAAATAGGAATTTAGCCTATTATAATTTAATGTATGTCATCTGTCTTGAACCATTATAATTCACTTGGGGCAGTGTTTAGGGTATGTCAAGTCTTTTTTTGTTTTCTGTTTTCATTCCCCTCCCCCTAATTTCTTGTCTTATTGCATTTCTATTTGATGTCATGTATTGTCAAGTGTAAATTATTTTCATTATGTTTTAGTACACATTGAATCTCTGTAAGAAAGGAGGACTATAAATAAAGTAAATAATAAAAAATTCTATCAATGGTGCTTTACATAGTGGTATAAGCTAAACTTAAACCTAGATGAAAACTATTAAAATTTCTGCAATAGGAAAGACATCAGAGGGCTTGTGGGAGAATGGACTGTTAATATATGATAATACTGAAAAGTACATTAGACTCTATAAAATAAATGTCCACAAAATGTTTTGCAAAAAACATTAAAACTAGAAAATGATTTAAGGATGCTTTCAGAGCATTAGTCATAACCGAAGTCCAATGTACAATACTGTTGTGATAAAAACAACAACAACAACAAAACACTCTTCCCAGTTCCATTCAGTTCAACAGGCTCCAGCTGTATGAAAGACATCTTAATTTGACATCCAGATCAATCATCTTAAGATTGCCATTTGGAAAATGGAGCACATTGCAAATGAACCTTTCTTTTTTCTTAATGCTCAGATGGAGTAACAAAGTCTTCATTATGGACTATGAATTACGGGATAATGCTGGATATGTTGGCTTTTAAGGCAGCCTCCAACTATGTCACGTCTACTTAATAAATATCCAGAGATGATGATAATTTGGAATTATGTTTGCAAGGGTTCACCTCATTTCTTGACATTTCTTCTTTTTGTTCCATTAGCCAAATTGCAGTTCTTTGCTCACATTGATTTCAAATTTCCATGTAATTCTGTCTCAAAGTTGGTTTCTTTTTTCCATTTCCATTTCTTTCTCCCATTGCACAAAGTTAAGAAGAGCCATTGAGAAAGAAAGTCAAGAACAACCATTTTCCCCAAAATATTTATTAACCAAGAATCCTGGAGTACAGAAGTGATGTTCTAAGGATGTAGAATTCTAAGCAGAATGTACCCTCTATCATTCCCTTTTCCCTCATGATCTGGTTCACACTTACATGGCATTTGCATTTGTGGGAAATTATATGATGAGACACACAAGTGCAAAATGGTCCCTCTGAGACAAAGAGGGCAATCAATGTGTGTGCATGTGTTAAGTGACATCAAGTCACTTGCAACTTAACATGACCCCATGAATTAATGCCCTCCAAAACATCCTGTGGTTAACAGTCTTGTTCATCTCCTCAAACTGAGGACTCAGGCTTTCTTTATGGAGTTGCATCTTCCTCTTTTCCTGCTGCCTTTAGTTTTTCCTATCATTATTGTCTTTTCCAGTGAATCTTGTATTCTCATATAGTAAGCAAAGTACATTAGTGTCAGTTCAGTCATTTTCACTTCTAGGGGGAGTTCAGGCTTGATATAATCTAGAACTCACTTTTTTTGTCTTTTGGGTGGTCTACAGTATTCTAAGATCCTCATGCAACACCATATTTTAAAAGAATCAACTTTCTTCCTGTCAACTTCCTTCCTTGTCCAACTTTCACTACAATACCTTGATCTTAGTCATCAGCAATACATCCTTACACTTTGACAATCTTTTCTAGCTCTTTCAAGGCTGCCCTTCCTAGTTTGAATCTCCATCTGTTTTCTTGGTTATGGTGTCCTTTATGTTTGATGATGGAACCAAGAATTAGAAATAATTTCCACTACTTTGTTGTCCATTTTATAATTGTACAATTCCCCAGTACTCATTGCTTTGGTTTCTTGATGTTCAGCTGTAGTTCTGCTTTGGCACTTTCTGCTCTAATCTTCATCAGGACTTATTTCAAGTCTTCACTATTTTGTGGCTCTATCGGCATATCTCAAATGTTAATGTTTCTTCTACCAATTTTCATTCTACTTTCATCCAAATCTATTCCAACTTCCCTTATGATATGTTCTCTGTATAGATTGAGGAGACAGAGAGGTGAAATACATCTTGTCTGACACCTTTACCAATTAGAAACCATTCTGTTTTTCCATATTTTGTCCTAACAGTATCCTCTTGTTCAGAGTACAGGTTGCACAACAAAACAAACAGATGCTATGGCACACCAATTTCATTTAAAACCTAGCATAGCTTTTCATGACCCATTCAGCCAAAAATGTGAGATGTGCTGTAAGTCAGCTAATGTGCTATATGGTAGAAAACTCAAGATCTGATGCTTTTAGGTTGAGAAAAGATGGGTATTGAGTATTGAAATTCAGGATTTAGGTTTTCATGGTTAATCTAGCAGGCAGGGATGTAAGTAAGGGTTTTCCCCCCAAAGGTTCAACCCCCCATTACATCTTCACATATTTCTTAAAGGGGCAATTCCCCAAAGATCGCTTAAAGGGGAAAATACTGAAACTCCGTTTGAAGTCCTTTCTCCTTTAAGCAATCTTTGGAGAATTGCCCCTTTAAGAAATATGTGAAGGTTTCACAAGAGACCAGCCTGCCCAGAAGGCGAGGTAAACTTGCCCCTTGGCTGCTAGGCACTGGCAGGGAGTCATTGTTGGCAGTAGGGAGGGGCTGCTGCTATCTCCACTGCTGTCTCCCAGCCTAGCAGCTGGAGGGTGAGGGAAATTTGCCCCTTGGCTGCTAGGCACTGGCAGGGAGTCAGCAGCGGCGGAGAGGGGCCACTGCTTCCCCCACTGCTGTCTTCCTCCTAGTAGCCAGAGGGTGAAGGAAACTCACCTCTTGGCTGCTAGGCACTGTCAGGGAGGCTGTGGTGGAGAGGGGCTACCGCTGCCTCCTTGCCTAGCAGCTGGAGGGTGAGGGAAACTTGCCCCTCGGCTGCTAGGCACTGGCAGGGAGTCATCATCAGCAGTAGAGAGGGGCTGCTGCTACCTCCACTGCCATCTCCCTGCCTCACAGCTGGAGGGTTAGGGAAAGTCACCCCTTGGCTGCTAGGCACTGGCAGGAAGGCTGCAGCAGAGAGGGGCCACTGCTGCCTCCTTGCCTAGCAGCCAGAGGGTGAGGGAAACTCACCCCTTGGCTGCTAGACACTGTCAGGGAGGCCGTGGTGGTGACAGAGAG
>NC_059430.1:132234731-132265797 GCF_021028975.2 Sphaerodactylus townsendi | reverse complement strand
ACCACCACGGCTCCTCCTGACAGTGTGTCTAGCAGCCAAGGGTGTGAAGTTTTCCTCACCCTCTGTGAAGCTGCTAGGGCAAGGAGGCAGCAGTGGCCCCTCTCTGCTGCAGCCTTCCTGCCAGTGCCACAACAGCCATAGGGGTGACTTTCTCTTAACCCTCCTCCATAGCTGTGGGAGGCAGGGGAGATAGGCAGTGGAGGTAGCAGCAGCCCCTCTCTACTGCTGATGATGACTCCCTGCCAGTTGCCTAGCAGCCGAGGGGCAAGTTTCCCTCATTCCCTCCAGCTGGGCTAGGCAAGGAGGCAGCGGTAGCCCCTCTCCACCACAGCCTCCCTGACAGTGCCCACAGCAGCCCAAGAGGTGAGTTTCCTTCACCCTCTGGCTACTAGGAGGAAAGACAGCAGTGGGGGAAGCAGTGGCCCCTCTCCTCCGCATGCTGACTCCCTGCCAGTGCCCTCCAGCAGCCAAGGGCAAATTCTCCCTTCACCCCTCCAGCTGCTAGGCTGGGGAGACAGCAGTGGAGATAGCAGCAGCCCCTCCCCTACTGCCAACAATGACTCCCTGCCAGTGCCTAGGCAGCCAAGGGGCAGAGATTTACCTCGCCTTCCTGGGCAGGCTGGTCTCTTAATGGGGAAATCCTTCACATGTATTTCATTAAAGGGGCAATTCCCAAAGATGGCTTAAAGGGAAAAAAATACTTTGGAAACTCCGTTTGAAGTCCTTTTCTTCCTTTTGCCAAATCTTTGGAAAGAATTACGCCTTGTTAGAAATAATATGTATATAATAGGGGTTGAACCTTTGGGGAAAACCCTTACTTACATCCCTTGCCCATGCTAAGATTAACCATGAAAACCTAAATCCTGAATTTCAATACTCAATACCCATCTTTTCTCAACCTAAAAGCATCAGATCTTGGAGTTTTTCTACCATATAGCACATTAGCTGACCTCTACAGCACATCTCATTACATTTTTGGCTAGAAATGGGTCATGAAAAGCTATGCTAGGTTTTAAATGAAATTGGTGTGCCATAGCATCTGTTTGTTTTGTTGTGCAACCCTGCCAACTCTGAACAAGAGGATACTGTTAGGACAAAATATGGAAAAACAGAATGGTTTCTAATTGGAAGTAAAGGTGTCCAGACAAGATGTATTTCACCTCTCTGTCTCCTCAATCTATACAGAGAACATATCATAAGGGAAGTTGGAATAGATTTGGATGAAAGTAGAGATGAAAATTGAGTAGGAAGAAACATTAACATTTGAGATATGCCCGATAGAGAGCTGGCACAAAATAGTGAAGACTTGAAATAAGTCCTGATAGAAGATTAGAGCAAGGAGAAGTGCCAAGAAGCAGAACTACAGCTGAACATCAAGAAACCAAGAAGCAATGAGTACTGGGGAATTGCTACAATTATAAAATGGACAACAAAGTAATTGGAAATTATTTCTAATTAATTGGTTCCATCATCAAACATAAAGGGACACCATAACCAAAGTAAAACAGATGGAAATTCAAACTAGGAAGAGGCAGCCTTGAAAGAGCTAGAAAAGATTGTCAAAGTGTAAAGGATGTATTGCTGATGACTAAGATCAAGGTATTGTATGGTAAGAAAGTTGGACAAAGGAAGGAAAGTTGGACACAGGAAGAGAAGTTGATCTTCTTTTTTAAAATATGAGTGTTGCATGAGGATCTTAGAATACTGTAGACCACCCAAAAGACAAAAAAAGAGTGAGTTCTAAGATTATATCAAGCTTCCTGAACCCCCCCCCCCTAGAAGTGAAAAAATGACTGAACTTGAGAGAGGCACTAATGTACTTTGCTTACTATATAGAGAATACAAAGAGATTCACTGGAAAAGGACAATAATGATAGGAAAAAACCTTAAAGGCAGCAGGAAAGAAGGAGAGGAAGATGCAACTCCATAAAGAAAGCCCTGAGTCCTCCAGTTTGAGGAGATGAACAAAGACTGTTGTAAACCACAGGATGTTTTGGAGGGCATTAATTCCATGGGGTCATAAAGTTAAGTTGCAAGTGACTTGATGTCACTTAACACATGCACACACATTGAAGTTGCCCTCTCTTTGTCTCCAGAGGGACCATTTTGCACTTCAGTATCTGTCTCACTCATATAATTTCCCACAAATGCAAATGCCATGTATGAGTGTGAACCAGATCATGAGGGAAAAGGGAATGATAGAGGGTACATTCTGCTTAGAATTCCTACATCCTTAGAACATCACTTCTGCAAAACTCCAGGATTCTTGGATTTAATAAATATTTTTTTAGGGGAAAATGACAGTTTATTCTTGACTTTTTCTTTCTCAATGGCTCTTTACTTCTAACTTTTGTGCAATGGGAGAAAGAAATGGAAATGGAAAAAAGAAACCAACTTTGAGAACAGAATTACATGGAAATTTGAAAGAATCAATGTGAGCAAAAAAAGAACCGGGCAATTTAACAATGTGAACAAAAAGAAGAAGAAATGTCAAAGAAATGGAGGTAAGGTGAACCCTTGCAGAAACATAATTCCAAATTATCATCATCTCTGGATATTTATTAAGTAGATCGTGACATAGTTGGACAGGGCTGCCTTAAAAGCCAACATATCCAGCATTATCCCTGTAATTCATAGTCCATAATGAAGACTTTGTTACTCCATCTGAGCATTAAGAAAGAAAGAAAGGTTCATTTGCAATGTGCTCCATTTTCCAAATGGCAATCTCTTAAGATGATTGATCTGGATGTCAAATTAAGATGTCTTTCATACAAGCTGGAGCCATTCGTTGAACTGGAATGGAACTGGGAAGAGTGTTTTGTTGTTGTTGTTTGTTTTTATCACAACAGTATTGCGCTACATTGGACTTCGGTTATGACCTAATTATGCTCTGAAAGCATCCTTAAATCATTTTCTAGTTTTAATGTTTTTTGCAAAACATTTTGTGGACATTTATTTTATAGAGTCGCTAAATGTACTTTTCAGTATTATCATATATTAACAGTCCATTCTCCCACAAGCCCTCTGATGTCTCTTCCTTCCTATTGCAGAAATTCTTAATAGTTTTCTATCTAGGTTTTAAGTTTCTTGCAAAAGCTTATACCACTATGTAAAGCACCATTGGATAGAGAGATTTTTTATTATTTACTTTTATTTATAGTCCCTCACTTTCTTACAGAGATTCAATGTGTACTAAAACATAATGAAAATAATTTACACTTGACAATACATGACATCAAATAGAAATGCAATACAAGACAAGAGAAATTAGGGGAGGGGAATGAAAACAGAAAACAAAAAAAAGGACTTGACATTAAACCCTAAACACTGCCCCAAGTGTAATTATAATGGTTCAAGACAGATGACATACACATTAAATTATAATAGGCTAAATTCCTATTTCCTTATAAAAAAGTGCCCTTTTGGTCTGTTTCAGAATGTTTCTAGTTCTGATCCTTTTGTTTTAAAAATGGCTCCTCCTAACATTTTTTTGTTTCACACATTCCATGGAATGATAGAATAGGAGTCTTCCTAACCTCCACATGGAGGCAAATCATTTTACAAGGTGAGAAACCACAACAAAGAATGCTTTGTGTACCTAACAGTTGCCAGTTTTACATGCTTACAGAGTAGAACCTTCAGAGGGCTTTGTTCATGCAAGTGAAGATATCATGATGTAGCATAGTGCTTCACCTAGTTTTGGATAGAAACTGAGATATGATGTTCTATAATACTAAAGTTTCCAAGTTGGCTTTAAGTAAAGATCCATACTGGAGTGCCCCTTTGCCCACAGCCTTCCTGGAGAGATTACCATGGCATACATCTATATGACCAAACTGTCCAGCTGACTTAACTTGTTTCTCCAGTAATAATGCCATATGTATGTCTAGAGCAGTGGTGGCGAACCTATGGCACTGGTGCCAGAGGTGGCACTCAGACTCCTCTCTGTGGGCACCTGTGCACAGAGTCTAAATCGCCACGTAAGGGCGGAAAATCACCCGCCCAATATCACACAATAACAATAACATCTAGGCTGAGCCTGGGCCACTGGAGCACGATGTGTAGGAACCCTGTTAAGAGATGCTATTAAACCCCACCGAATTTCACATGGGAAGAACTAAAGCATGAAATCCTTTACCTGGGGAGTAGGAGCTTGGTTTGCTGTGCAATCGAAGCTTGCTTCTAAACCCTCCTAGAATTAGTCGTGATTCATGCGTTTGAAGCATTGCAACGGTTAAGCTTCAAAGAAATAAAAGCCACCGACTACCACCGAGGCTTACTCCCAAGTAATGTGCAGCACCTTGGAGCCAACCAGTTTTTTCAAAAAATAAAACCTCAGTATTCAGGTTAAATTGGCTGTCGTGTTGCACTTTGGTATAAATACCTCTTTTTCTAAAAGTGGGTTTTGGGTTGCAGTTTGGGCACTTTCCGGTCTCAAAAAGGTTCACCATCACTTTCGTCTAGAGGGGATGAATTGGCCTTTGGCCTCCTTGAATCTGGTGGCCTCCCCCCAACACTCAAGTATAACTCCATGCCTCAGAATTGTCAGTGAATGTGAGCTAGATCCAATGAAACATAGGAACTGAGATGTTCTTCAAGATCTAGACCTTTCAACTAGCATCTTCTCCATCTGATCTGGATTCAGTTTCAACTTGTTCATCCTTAGCATTTAACAATAGCAGTCAGGCAGTGATTCAGGATTTCTCACACATCACTCAGAGTCTGGATAAAGAAATATAGAGCTGGGTGTTGTTGGCATATTGATGGAAACCTAATTGAAAACTATAAATGATTTTCCCAAAGGGATTCCTTTACATAGAGATGTAAAATAGCATGGGGAAATAAGACTATTGATACCAAGATCCTGCCAATATCCATCATGATGCTTAAGTTAAAATGATCCATGAATGAACCTGATTATGATCTAGATATGTATTCTGTCAAAACTGTATTATAACCAGCATCCAAACTGAAATGCATCTGATAAATGTGCTCAAAAAAAAACACCATGAAAAGGGTGTTTAGTGGAGGGGCCATGACTCAGTGATAAAACATCTGCTTGGCATGCAGAAGCTCCCAGATTCAATCATCTTTATTAAAGTGGTAGCAGGTGATGTAAAATAATTCAATTGCAGATTTAAATGTAAATTGTTGTTTAGGATGTTTTGACACAGTAAGTTTGAGAGTTTGTTTTAGGTACTTATATAAATCTGCAAACATATATTTTTTCCCACTGTCTCAACAAACCTACAGCTTTAGCCTTGATGAAAATAACATATGACACAATGGCTTTATGTCCAGGATAAATCCCAGAACAAATGAAACAGAGTTTGCACTAATTGTTCTTTCAAATGTTCACAGAAAATAAATTAGATTACATAAAATGAATTAGATTGTTCAAGAAATTTATGTGAGGCTTACACCGTTTTATAAAGTGTAGCCATGTCCTAGACCCCCAGAATCTTGCATATTTGGGTTGCGGTGATATTACTTATCTTTTCTGAAAGAAAAGAAGAATGTTAGAAATCACAATTTATTTTTAAGTGCAGTTGAGATAGAGGGGATGACATGTATACTTGTATTTATAATCTCATTTACATATGCTATAAGTCATTTTTCCTATATAATTGTGACACTTTAGAAAAACTTTAATTTAGTAATGCTCAAGAGTAATTAGAGTGATTTTAAATAAAGTTCTGAAAGAGACAGCATTGAGTGATTGTTGACTGAGATACAAGGTTTTCCACAAAGACCAGAAATAAACTTCCTACTTCCTAAGATCAGCTCTTGTGCTGAATTATCATTGGATAGACTGGTAATTCTTCAAATAGCTTTGTGGTTTAGTGGTTAATGTGTTGCTTTAAAATAATAAAAGAGGCTTTTAGTTTCCATGTGCTTAAGTAATGTCTGGGGCTTGAGATTCGGGTAAACCGAATCTCAGATTCAGTATGAATCCGACATATTCGGACATATTCGGGACACATGGGGCCTGAATACTGGATGTCTGAATCTGGGCCAAATGCCAGCTATTTGGAAATGTAAACAAAACTTTTTCAAAGCCCCCATGCATGAGCTGAGAGAAAAGGGGTGGATTTGGGTTTGCAAGGGATAGCACTAGCTCTGATGGTGCTCTTCCCATGCCTTTCCCCCAGTTTTTACTTCCCCCAGTCCAACCTCCACAATGAGTCTAAAGATGCAGCTCATCAGTCAGTCCCTCTGGGGTGATGAGGCATGCAAGAGAGGAGACGTGTGCTGCAGTGCTGAGGGACTACCTTGCCAAGCCTTACAAGCCACAGGGTGCCAATCCGCTGAGATACTGGGCCATGAAGGAGTTGGTCTTGTCGGACCACTGTGCTGTGGCCCTGGAGTTCCTCTCATGCCCTCCAACGAGTGTCCAGAGCGAGTGTGTTTTTTCTGCGATGGGTAACATGTTTGACCCATTGCATTCCAAACTGGAACCCTGGAACATGCAGCAATTGATCTTCCTCCAGGTCAACATGTGGCTGTTCGACTACCCGGAGCGGGACTTCACGGCTGAATTAGGTGAGCACGTGCTTGTGCCTGCATTGTCTACTATATCTACAATAATAAAGGAAAAAAATCAACACATATAGTAGATAAGTATGTATAGGCTTCACACCAGCACTCATGTGTAATATATGATTCAAATTTGCATGATGTTACCACACAATACATGCCTTGCAATAGTCTATGCAACCTGTTGTTTTGATTCCTTGTTCCCCATTCAGTCTTGTTGTATATATTGCTATTTTTTCTAATAATGTTCAGAAATTTACACATTTCAAGTAACGCTTTAAAATTAAATATCCACCATTATCTTTAAATGTTGCACATTCGAGAAACCTAATGGTGATACATTGTGTATCTTTGTATCAGTGTGTTGCCTGGTCTGGCTGGCTGCCTTGGTGTACCAGCTTGCCAGGTTGCTTTGGCTTGGATTCCCTGGTTTGCTGTTGGCTCTCTTGAGCCTGTAGAGGATTTTGGCAAGTGGTTTCTTTTATGTGTTCGACTATTGACTTTTTTGCTCTGGGGCAGGGGAGAAACATGGGATTTCCCCTACTTCCATAAGAAGCAATAGAGAAAGGTAGCATGGCTAGGATAATCTTGTTCAGGACCCATAAAATTGGACCTCTTGATTCAAATTGCTTAAAACTTTTTTTAGAGGGGAAGGTTCTTTAGTGCAGAGACAGGATTAGGTTCCCCAAATAAATCCCAAATTTTGGTGGGATTTATTGAACAACAGCTAGCCTTCCAGAAGGAGTCCCCTCTAGCTTAGGAAACAATGCACCTGAACAATTTCAGACCCCCTCCCCTTGAAAAGAATTAGAATTCTGAACAGTATGTGCAGACTTGAATACTCTGATATACTTATGTGGAACCCATTCTTGAAATCCAAATCTGAAAAATACAAACTTTTTTTTCAGGTGCATCTTATTACTGCAGATATCTTGAAATAATTCTGGTAATGTTTTAAAATAGAAAAGTTTCTCTGTACCCAAACACTGGAATACAAAGTTGAAAACAATACATAATTTAATGCAACTACTATCGGAGGGTTATGAGAATACAGGCCTACTATATATTGTGTGACACACACACATATACACACAAATCTAATGAAAGTGCAATCCATTATATAACTGCTTGAAATTTTGCTCATCCTTGATTAATCTATTGCTTACTTTAAGAAACAGAACCACAAACGTACTTTTATTATGTACAATAACTTGTGTCTCTGTAGCTCCAGTAATTAACACAAAGACCTTGACATTCTTTATTTGTATTTTACTTTCAAGGGTCAGTGAATCTGGGTCTGGTTCACTCCCTAAATAAAGGAAAACAAAAAGGAACCTATTATTTAACAATATTGATTTCATCACACAGAAAGGTTCTGCTGAGTGTGTTTGGCACAATTACTTTATATACACCATGAATTAATTAAAACATCCTCTTAGAAAAAGGCTGCATCCTCATCTTTAATTCTAAGTGAAACTCCCAGAAGTCTTCACAATTCATCTGGCTCCCCCCCCCCTCCTTAACTAAAGAAATTGAGTCAGTTTGTGACCCTAAATAGGCAGTTTCCACTTCAGTTGGGGGAATAATCTGGAACAGAGAGCAAGAGGGGGGTAACTGGGATTGATAACCTGTGTATACCAGCATCGTCCTGGCTGAAAATCTTCAAATGAGCAGGCAGTTGTATAATTAAAATATAGCTTTTTTGAAGAATAAAAATAGTAAAACAAGAAATATATTTTAAACATAAACATATGCACACAAAGCATACAAGAGCTGACTAAGAGAAAGGGGGTGAAGTTAGATAATGTTTCAGGAATGGGTAACAGTTTATGCCTTGAAGGGACACACAGAAAAAGCAATGCTGAACAGGAAAACTACCAGCATTTCCAGGGATATAGGAAGTGTTATGACCCCTCCCCTCATTTTTTAAAGAAGGAATCACTTTGGCCAGGACCATGTCAAATAAATGATCCTAATAATACATTCATTATGTTCTTGATTTTGAATTCACTAGAGCCCTAATCCTAAAAAAGAAAATGGAGCCCATGCTCTCTAGGGATCCCTTATTCAGTATTTTACTCATCCAATCTGTTAAAAAATCAGATATCAATGTATTATTTGAAAAGATATAGATTGCAGTCATGATACCTGAAGCCACACATAATCTGACTCCCATCATAGGCTTGCCTCAACTTTCTAGATGAGGCATTTCTACCTTTAGGATTAATCCTGTTTTAAAAAGTAAGATGACAGTTATTGGCTAAGACAGAAGTTTGGATCTTGCTGAATAAAGTAGACTGAGGAGGAAGACTGTTTAATGCATTTCTGTCTATTGTAGAGAGCCTTTTGTTGTTCATGCTTGGTCACATTCTTTCCCTTTTACATGGATGCCTCAAGATCAAGCAGAGATTTGGGGAGGGGAATCTTTCCCCAGTTGGCTTTTCAGGCCTTCCACTGGCAAGATCCATTGCCCACCATTGCTTTGAAAATGTTAGGACTTGGACCAGTGATCAATAAACAGACTCTGGAAGTAGGACAGCAGTGTTCATTGAGTTGGCATCAACTACTCAAATACAAATACAAATGACCTTTATTGGCATGTGCATCAACTACTCATCACTGAAGGAAGCCAGTTCTGAGGGATTTGGCTTCTACAGTTGCATCTATCCCCTTGTTGTGCCTTGATTTCTCCCCCTCCCATTTTCCCAGAGAATGTGTGAAAGAAAGAGGTGTGAAAGAATTTGTTTTGAAGCTGAATATCCCAAAGCTGTGTTACCTAGCTTAACAGTTATGAATATATTTTTCAAAGTAGCAATGGGGAAATAACTCAGCTTGGCAGTGCGAGAGGCAGGCTAGGTGGGATCTTTTAGACAACTATACTGGAATTAGCTTTAGAAACGTTCTACAGAGAAGGCAAAGAGACCAAATTGTAGTTTAAATATTTTTATATAAATTTTGTTTGCAAGCAATCATACAGTGAGACGTTAAGGCACATACACACAGTTCCTAAGTATATAAACAGGGAGGAAAAGATAGGTTTTGGATGATAGAGTAGGAGGGGAAGCAGGGGATTTATACGTTACCTAAAATCTGCAGAGAAATTCCAGAAGAAGGCAAGGATTTCTATGCCAGCACAGAAACCCAATGGGAAGGACAATATCATGCCTCACACCAACGTGACCAAGAGAGGTTCAGGATAGTATTCAGCACTAAGGCTCTGCAGTATTTTTATACCCCTTTGTGCAGGTAAGGCGGGAAATTCAAACTTAGGTTTTGTTTCTTTGCAACTGCCTGGGGCTTCCTTGCAGGACTTGCAGGGTTGAGCTAATTAACAGCTCTATCTATTGTCTCTACTTCCCGGGACAATGGGGTCAATTGGTCTTAGATTATATCAGTGAAACCTTGGATGGTTTATGCAGAGGTGCTTCCTAAAGTCTCTGCCTTGAGTATTCAAATTTGGCTGAGGCTTGAGTGAATCAGGAAGGGATCTTGTTGTTAGGGAGATTGTATCTAGAGGTTGAGGGAATGCATGGAAGAAACAATTGTTTGGGGAAATGGTTTCTCAAAGGTAACGTCCAGTATCAGGGAGTTTTCCAGGATTCATTGTATCACAACAGTTTAGCGGGGTGTGGCAATCAAGATATGCCCATGGTCAATGAGGCTTCCAGATTCTATTGCCTGGAGTAACTCATGCATTGATTTAGTTTTGCAAACAGACCTTTGGCCTTTGGCCTGTTTTTAGATGGACAAATGGTGTCTGCCACGGCCCCGCCCCTTTGGTCGATGAGATTCCTCCTCTGACAGGGGTGCCTCCTGAATCTCCCACCTGGGAGCTGGCATTCCCTCATGGGGTGTGGCCCCAGGGAGGCCGGCAGCCAAATCAGTCCCCACCAAGGGGCTCTGACTCCAATAAGAGGTTCACCAGGCTGTGGAGTATGGGTTCAGTGGAAGGGTCCTCTGAGACCCTGAGCGTTGCCATCCCAATGCTGGAAGCCCCGGTTCAAGGAATAAAATAGAAGCAGAGGCCACCCAACTGAGCGGATTGGCCCCCAAAGGCCAGGCCCAGGCTACCTGAAGACTGCACCACGTCCGGGGGTGTACCATAGTCCGGCCATGTTGCCGCCAAAAGCAGGGCCATAAAGTTAAGGGGCAAACGTGCCATAATCAGCGAGGGAAATGTGGAGGCAACAGTCCTCCGCATTCAAAGCTACTTCCCCCTAAACAGAGGATGAGGGGTCTGGCGCTAGCAGTACCCTGCACCCTGTAACTGGCCACCTGATCCTGGAATGGGATACCCCCCTAGGCTGCGTGCCCAGGGCTCCTCTCTCTGCTCCCACTCTGGCTAAATCACATGCCATCTGGTGTGCCAAACACCCTCCCCATTGTGTTTCCTCGCTGCCATAGCTGAACAAACTGCTCCTGTGCTGAATAATAAAACAGGGGGGGCAGATGCTATACTAATACTCCCAACGCCTTTCCAAAAACAACAAGAAGGGGGGAAAACCCGTACCCCAGAGAAGCAACAGCTACCCCACTCAGTAACTTTGCCCCCTTTCCAGCCTAATTCTCTAACAACCAGCACTTGTTCAGTTTGCTCGAGGCATCGAAGAAGGCCAGAGAAACCGCATGCTGCCTAATATATAGGGAGAGTGCTCCACCCCTAACACTCGTTCACATCACACGATTGGGCCAGGTGTGGCTCAGCCACCCAGCCAGCCTAGGGCATACATGCTCACTGCTCTGGAGCTCACCATGTGCCCTGCCCCCTGCCGCAATTACAGCCCAGTTGATTCTGGGGGCATTATTTATGGTGCAGTTTTGAGGAGTTCAGCTTCTATTCTCTAGCCATATCAACCTCACTGTACTTGGCCTATTTTTGCACAAAACTAGAAATAACATGGGGTGGTCTGATATAGCCAGTGCCAGTCAGGCATATAATCCTTCAGAATACAGAATACATTGAATGGTTACAAGATTGATGGATATATTTACACAGTTTGAGGGAGGATGCTGATATGTATGTATTTCAAATTAACAAAGCTGGGTCAAAACTGGTCTTACCAGTCCATAATCCTCCCTGAACAAATATGACGGAAACAGTAGTGTGAGAATACAAGTCATGCAAATGCTTATGGAAGCCAGTTTCTCTGCATCTTGTTTCTGCGGAGCTCTGATGCATATTTTAAGAACATAAGAACATAAGAACTAGCCTGCTGGATCAGACCAGAGTCCATCTAGTCCAGCATTCTGCTACTCGCAGTGGCCCACCAGGTGCCTTTGGGAGCTCACATGTAGGATGTGAAAGCAATAGCCTTCTGTTGCTGCTGCTCCTGAGCACCTGGTCTGCTAAAACATTTGCAATCTGAGGATCAAGGAGGGATCAAGATTGGTAGCCATAGGATTGACTTCTCCTCCATAAATCTCGGTCCAAGCCCTTTTACCCAAAGCTATCCAGGTTAGTGGCCATCACCACCTCCTGTGGCAGCATATTCCAAACACCAATCGCACGTTGCGTGAAGAAGTGTTTCCTTTTATTAGTCCTAATTCTTCCCCTAATTCTTTTCAGATACCATTTGCTACCCAAGTCTCTCTCCCCAGCCCTTTGTACTTGGGAGTATGCAAAGTGCTTAGCATGTTTTCCATTGATTTGTTTTGCTTTCATAGATGGAAACAGGGTTGCAGTCCTTCCTGGGAGAAAAAGGTTGTCCATAATCCTCTTCTCTAGATGGGAGAAGCACCAGCTTGTCAGAGTACAGTGTGGGAAGATAGTAGGCAGCACTTACTTTGGGGGGAGGTGTGCTGGGACAGTGAGACCAATGGGAGGTTTCTTGAGGCATAGCTCTGTTTGCACTAGTTGTTCATGGGAACAACCCAAAAGAACTCCACTACTGAGACATTATAGATTACACATCCAAATTGTCTTATTTCCTTTACTAGTGGTCACAGTAGAACTGGGCACAATTCATTCTGGAAAACAACATTGCTCCATAATAGTCCCTCTCGTTCCTGGAACCAGCTTTACAGATCAACTCCATGGCATCAGGGACCCTGAGCTTTGGGGTCTATTTCAATGGCGGGTGGCAAATTGAGTGCCAGCCTGCAGTATGGGCTCAGCTGTTCCAAGATCATGAGTTTTTGTTCCACTGTCAGAGCCATCAATGGTCAATCCTCTCTCTCTGAGTGGGTCATGCACCTAGTCAGGAAGCTGGTAACATGTTGTTGGGTGAATATCTTCCAAGCGTAGAAATGGCTGACATGTCGTCTCACTTCTAGGAGGAGGGGTTTCCGAGCACTGTTGTCCAGGGCCAACATCAGGCCAGACCCGTTTCTGCAGGAACTTTGGAGCATGGGCAGCATCTGTCAGCACAAGGGGTCCTTGACTTTCTTGCCCTGGTGTCACATCATTCACATCATGGAGCCTCACGGGGCCTCCTGGACAGCAACATTCCCACTATGATTCAGGGACACTCCCCTGCAGAGGAGAGGAGTTCTAACAACACCTGGCCCATCTATGCATCCTAGGGCACTCAGCTAAGAACATGCACATATTCCTGGTGGCAATATCTTACTTTTGCCGGGTGTCTGGTGAGCATGATCAACCTGCCTTCCATCCTGGCCCGTAGCACTGTTCAGGCATGGGCATGCACAATGAACAGCCCGGCCAATGTGAGGTACCCAGTTTCCCTGCATCTATTATCCTGAACCCCAATTGCTTGCCAGCAATATATACACTCCAGTACAGGGTCCTGCTTTCTAAGGCTGCATTCACACTAACATTCTTCAGGCTTTGCGCAGCAGCGAGCTGGACCCAGCCTCATGCATTGACACCAGTGCCCAGGCTTTGGTGGTGGGCGATGTTAGCATCTGGGACCAAGCCAGATGCATTAGGCCATGACATGCTACGACAGAACAGAGCTCCTGTGGCACCCCATAAAGTGGCAGCCTTCCCCAGATGGAACCTTGCTCAGTGATGGCCACCATGGCGTTCCTCGCAGCCTGTCCTGTGGTTGGGGGGACCCCCAATTAATTCACAGAGGCGCGTGTGGCTTATCCCAGCAGCAGCCTGTGAGGGTTTCGCATGGCCTCAGTTTATCCGGGCTTGCCGTGGTCTGCATGCGGCTGCACTCCATTTGTATTGGGGTCACCTGTACCATGGCATGCTGGGGGCCCCATCAAAAGGACCCAGGCACTGAGCCACTAGTGCTCTGTGGCTCATTAGGGTACTCCAGACCATTCTTTATCAGCTGACCATGTGGCCCTGGGCTGGGGGCATCCTGCAGCCTATAAGGGTAACATCAGACATTTCTTAACAGCCTATCTCATGGCTTGCTCCAAGGTCAGAGGCCCCCTGTTGATGCATAGAGTTGCATCAGGGCCACCTCCAACAAGGCTGCACTGGGGTTCCCCGCAGAAAGAATCCAGAAGCTGGGCTGTTGGTGCTCCACAGTGCTCCTTAATAAATTCTGGCCCCACGCGATGAGTGCGCGGTCACCACGGCTGGATTTGCGTCTCTTGGGTCGGGGTTAACCTGGTCGTATCCTCTACAGACCAGAGTGCCATGGTCCGGACCACTATGCTCCTGAAGCTGGCGGCTGGACATGCCACGCTACCCCTGTCTAGGCGACGGGCCGATTTTTGCCCGCCGATGGAGACTTATGGATCCAATTGGTTTCCTGAATGCACTGCGGGACCCTGAACCTGCCGGCACACTCGATGAGCAGGTGGAGGATTGGAACTCCCGCCTCTCCGATGCTCATCGAGACTGTTGCTCCCCAGCGTCCTCTGCGCCCCTGTTCAAAGCAGGCTCCGTGGTATAATGGAGGAGCTTCACTACATACGAAACAGGGTGCTCAGACGTCTAGAAGCCGAAAGTGTGGAGAGTGAAATCTGCGTGGCGAGAAGCTGCGTGAACGCACATCTTATAGGACATTTATGAAAAGCCTATAAGATGGCGACGAAGCGAAGGCCTGCAAGAGGGCCTTCTTCTCCCTCCTCTCTCGCATCTAAGCTAGCTCTCACCTGGCACAATTATTCAGGATAATTAGATCTTTGACCTCTCTTTATCAGAGGGTTCTACAAATCACAGATTAGAGTTGTTAGCTGTGAGGGCTTTTGGGCGAGTTTTTTCGCCCAGATAAAAGTCGGCTGTCATCTCCGCCAGGACCTTCCAGCCAATCCTTAACTACAATGAGCGAACTGGAGGCTCCTTGCCTTCTTCAGGCCCTAGTTTGGCCCATGCCAGTTTTCCCTGCTCTCTGGAAGGCTGCTGTTGACAGGGCCCTGGCTGCTGTTAGACCTACTACCTGTCCTTCTGGATCCAAGTGGGCCCCTTCCTGGCTGATTAAATTGTGCCGGGAGGAGCTACGCACCCCATCTGTTGAAGATCATCAATGACTCCCTTGAGCAAGGAGTCTTTCCAGATGGGTTGAAGGAGGCGGTGGTCCGCCCGCTCTTGAAAGTAGACCATCCTTAGATCCTGGAGATCTGGCCCAGCCATTACCACTCCGTCTTCGAATCTTCTCGGTTTCTGGGGAAGGTAATTGAGAGAGTGGTGTTGGAGCAGCTTCAGGGGTTTCTGGATGACACATCGGCCTTCGATCCCTTCCAGTCTGGCTTCTGTGCTGGGCATGGGACGGAGACAGTTCTCCTCACTGTCACAGGTACGCTCCGTATGCAGCTAGACTCAGGAGGACTCCCGCTGCTGGTGTTGCTAGATCTCACCGCAGCGTTTGATATGGTCGATCATGACGTTTTGACCCACCGCCTGGCCGCTTCCGGGGTTCGGGGCACTGTCCTTCAGTGGATTGCCTCGTTCCTCTGGCGGCGTAGTCAGCAAGTGTGGTGTGGGGACAAAGCTTCCCGGAGGTGCCCGCTTCATTGCGGTGTACCTCAGGGGGCATTGCTGTCCCCACTGTTATTTAACATCTATATGCGACCACTTGCTCAGCTGGTACGGAGCTTTGGGCTGATCTGCCATCAGTACGCTGATGACACTCAGCTCATTCTGTTGATGGAGGGGGTCGCTGCCCCTGCAGCTCTACAGCAATGTTTGGAGGCAGTCGCTGGTTGGCTACAACAGAGCAGGTTAAAACTTAACCCATCGAAGACAGAGATCCTTTTGGCGAAGCGAGTAGGTAGGGGTGAGATTGGGGATTTCCAGCCGCCGGTGTGGGAGGGGGGGGGGGGGTCCTTATTGAAGTACGCCGACCCCTCCCTCCGTTCGCAGCCTGGGGGGTCCACCTGGATTCATCTTCTTTCAATGGAGACCCAGGTGGCCCTTATAACCCGGGTTGCGTTTTTCCATCTTCGACAGCGTCCGTCGGCTGGCCCCTTTCTCTCAACACTGACCTATGCTGTGATCCATGCAACGGTCACCTCCAGATTGGACTATTGTAACCTCGGCTTCTACGCTGGCCTTCCCTTAAGCCTGATCCGGAAACTGAAATTGGTCCAATATGTAGGGGGCCCTGTTGCTCACAGGGGTGCCTTTCGTGAACACATCTCCCCTGTGTTGCGCCACCTGCATTGGTTACCTATCAAATTCCGAATCATGTTCAAGGTGTGGGTGCTTACCTTTAAGGCCTTACGCGGCCTGGGACCCTCGTACCTTCAGAACCGCATTACCCCATATGTCCTGGCTTGTCCTCTGCGATCAGCAGAGGCGAATCTACTGGAGATCCCTGGCCCCTCGATGACGCGGCTGGCCTCCACATGGGCCAGGGCCTTTACAGCCCTGGCACCGGCCTGGTGGAACACATTACCATCAGCTATTCGGGCCCTGCGGGACCTTGAAGAGTTCCGCAGGGCCTGTAAAACCGAATTATTCCACTGGGCCTTTGGAGAGTCCAGCCACCGATAATGCCCCGCCCTCCCCCCCTGCGAGTAGGGTCCCCTAACATCATTGGGACCCTTCCTCATTTTTGGAAGAGGGTGGTATATGGGTCTCGTGGGCCCTATTGTAGAATGTACCTGTTTTAAGATTTTTATGTTTTTTGTATGACTTTATGTTGTTCACCGCCCTGAGCCCTCCGGGGATAGGGCGGTATAGCAAGTTTAATAAATAATAAATAATAATAATAGTGCTACATCACACCATATCCTAATATCTAACTCTTCTTGTCTCTTAGCTCTTCTAGGTCCCATGCATTTTGTGGGACCTTCCACCAGGGAATGGAACCTGGACCTGCTGCTACATGTGTGTGCTTCCTGGACGGGCCCCAGAGGCAAGCATTGGGTCTTGCTGTCACCGCTACTCTGGAAGAGTAGGCTCAGACTCTAGCTAAGCTTCACAAGTCCCTCATGATCCAGGAAGTTGTGGGCTAGAATGTTCTGACTTACTGTCAGTCTAACACATCAAGTTGCTTCAAGTCAAGAGGAGTTGCTTCAAGCTGTGTCAGCAACTTTGGACAATGTAGGCCAGCTCATGCTGAGGACTGTAAGCTTTGGCCACAGCTGCTCCATAGGGATTGCTTCGAGCCAGGTTGACAACTTTGGACAATATAAGCCAACTCATGCCAAGTACTGTAAGCATTGGTCACAGCGGCTCGAGAGGGGTCACTTCAAGACATGCTGGCAACTTTGGACGTAATATGCCAGCTCATACCACATGCTGTGAGCTTTGGCCACAGTGGCTCGAGAGGCATTCCTGGCACTATTGGTGTATTGTCTTTGCCAGGAGAAAGACCTGCAGAGCAGTTTCTTGCTTAGTTCTGTGGCCAGGGCAGTAGATGCATTTGGTTTCATAGTATTTCCTTCAAGACCCAGGCACTGTAGAGTGTCAAATGGGTCACTAGTCTGACTGGGGATTGGACCTATAGTTTCACAACCCAAGGTTGGAGCTGTGTTATTGGCTCAAGATGTGAGAAGCATTTGGTGGGAGCGGGTTGGTCTCCCCGCTCTTTGGTGGTTGTGCATGGGAACTGATCTGATGGTGAGGAGAGCTGGAGAGTTAACCCTCTTTGATGGGGAGTTAACCCTCCATAAGATGTTTGAGGTGGAACAAGCCATGGGTCAGGATGCCCAGGTGGGGGCTACTGAGACCTGTGCCCCTTAGTAGTAAAACGGTTCTTCAGAAAAGGGTCTGCTGCCCAGCTGAGTTCAATTATCACTGTGATGTGCAAAACTGATCTCCAGAAAGTGGCCTTCTGTTTGCCTTGGTTCCACGATTACTGTGCAAGGTTAACCAACAGGCAGGTTGGAGGAAGGTTTCACTGAGGGACAGCACTCTGGCTGCCCAGTCTTCAGATCAGATCCCATGCTGTGCCACACACTTATTTTCATCCTTTGTCAATAAAACGGTTCGGTTATGGCCACAATTTTACCTCACAGGCAACAGTGTTGTATCATTAATCTTGGTTGTGAGTGAGTAGTACTGGTTCTGCCCTCAGGTGGCATTATGCATGGCATTATGCATAGCATGGTGTTATGATGTCCGCAAGAGGGGTGATCGGGAGCCAGCCCTTGGCCTCTCCTCTGGAGCAGAGTGACGATGAGTTTCCCACCCATCTCTCCCCTTTGGACAATGTTAATGCATGTGTTGCTGTCATAGCCAAGCCAGTGGTTGGTGCATTAGAATTGATCTGATGGTGAGGGGAGCTGGGGAGTTAACCCTCTTTGACAGAACCTCCTTAACAGGTTTGAGGTGGAGCAAGCCATGGGTCAGGACACCCAGGCAGGGGCTACTGAGGCTTGTGCACCTTAGCGGTAAAATGGTTCTTCAGAAAGGGGCCTGCCACCCAGCTGGATTCCACGGTTACTGCGCGAGGTTAACTGTTTCCACCAACAGGCGGGTTGGAGGAAGGTTTCACTAGGGGACAGCACTCGGGCTGCCCAGTGTTCAGATCCAATCCCATGCTGCGCCTCATGCTTCTTTTCATCCTTTGTCAATAAAACAATTTGGCTATGGCCAAAATCTTACCCCACAGACAAGAGTGGTGTGTCATTAATTTTGGTTGGGAACTCTGAGCAGTACCGGTCACATCCTTGGGTGGCAAAAAGTATCTCCCTTAAGCTCACAGCAGAGCACTGGTGTATAATTGGCTGAAAACCACCTCTGTTAGTGTCTTGTTTTGAAAACCCTATGGGGTCACTGTAAGTCAGCTGTGACTAAATGGCAAAATAAAATTAAAATAATATGACATATATTGTGCATAGTATGTAAAGGTAAAGATATACATGCCCAATGGGGTGACATCACATCACAGACTATGGCATATAAATTATAAATAAAAATGGTATGAGGTGCATACACTGGATAAATGCATCTACACAAACAATACCAAAAAGAGAACTTAATACACTGAAAAAATGGTAAATTAATATAAATAATAAGTGAAGTAAGAAACATTTTTCTATCCTTATATGTTTCTGGTACCCTGTAAAAGAAACTGGTAGAATGCCCTTTTCAAAAGCATTATTCTTTATTCTAATATGAAATAGTAATGAGGCAAAGGTAAAGATGAACAACCATTATGTAGCTCATAAATGATGGCACAAATGGACTGTGATTAAAGTACATAACTACTAAAGTTAATATGGATGTACTTGCTCTAAATAGCCTAGTTTCAGCATATCATAAAAATACCTTTCTTCAGTTTCTGTTTCTTCCATGATTAAAATCTTTATAAGTGGTGTTATTATACCACATGAGTGGAGCTCAGTGGCTACCTCCTGCATCTCTGTGTGTGTGTGTGTGTGTGTGTGTGTGTGTGTGTGTGTGTGTGTGTGCGCGTGTGCGTGCATGCTGTAAAGTTGCAGCTAACTTATGATGACCCCATAGGGTTTTCAGGGCAAGAGATATTCAGAGGTGGTTTGCCATTACACTTGCCCATCCTGGCTGCTGAAATCATGTAAGTATCCCATCAATGAGCCCTTAGTGCCTATAATAAATCTATCACTAACTCAGGGCACCTTTACTCTAAGAGGCCACTAACATCATGCTACAGAAAAAATGATATGGCCAATTATTACCTGTTTACAGTACAGTACAGTAAACCTTTATTAGGCATAAATATTACCTGTTTCTATGGTCCTTTCTGCACATGTGCAGAAATGCACCCCCACCAGCATGAAGTATGCCGGTGGAGGCTCAGGGACCATTCGCACACTAGTGTGCATGCAGCCCTGACTTCCCCTGCAGCTGGAGAGGCGGCACCACATGGAACCACCTCTTGGTGGTCCCCCTCCACTCATCTTCTTATGCAGCGTCCCTCTGGAGGACTGCAGAAACCCGCCCACATTGCCCTGTGACCTCCAGAGGGACACTGCACAAGAAGGTTAGTGGAGCCAAAGGGAAAGCAGTGGCTTCCTGGTGGTGCAGTTTGCACTGTGCCGCAGGGAAGACACTATCAATAACCTCGCTCATTGAGCAAGGTTTTCAGGGGCGGCTTCATGTTGCCCAGGGAAAGCCAGGAGGGTGCTGCTGCGCAGCAGCAACACATCCTTTGCGAACGCTCTCCCAGGGATGGCATTTTTGCCGTCCCTGAGACGCTGTATTTGGCTTTGCGGATAGGGCCTAAGATTGTTCCATAACCACTATTGGGAAGTGGGAAGGAGGGGTGGAGTTTGCTATAGCTGCAGGGGAGAAGACTACCTTTATGCTGCTTCCCAATACAAATGGCATCAGGGATGGGGCAGGAATCAGGTTGCTAGCTCCAGGCTGGGGAATACCTAGAGATTTTAAGAGTAGAGATTGAGGAAGGCAGGGTTTGGACAGAGAAGTGACATAGAATACACCTTCCAAAATGGCGGTTTTCTCTAGATGAATTGATCTCTGTCACCTGGAGATCATTTGTACTAGTGGGAGATCTCCAGATACCACCTATAGGTTGGCAACCCTAGGCAGGGATTTCAAAGGTTATCAATCACAATTAGTGAGAGCTTCTGTTCTGCCAGTGCCTAAAAGTTCAGCATCTTATTCACTGCCAGACACATGCCAACTGAATAATGGCGGTGCCAGTGTACTGTCTCATTCACAGAGAATTTTTGGCTATTGGCCCTTCTGGCACATGAATCCCCAGGGGAGGTGTATGTGGCATTTTGGAACCTTGGTGTAAAGAAAGTGTACTTTTAACTTATTATTGTGTTAAACTGACATAATTTGCTTGAGTCACATTTGAATGATTCCTAGAATGTAAAATTCTCTGTCCATTCATTTATTGTAGTAAAAAAGCTAGCAGCTACCAAGGCACTTTAAACAAGTTAATTGGGAAAGCTTAATTCCTTCTTTGTAACATATTTCACTTGTGAACCTTGAAAGATAACAACCTGTGCTTTTGGCTTTTAACATGGAGACTAGGACTTCACTGGAAATTACACTCTACATAGGTCTCCCCTCAAATAAAGTTTGGAGACTCCAGTGATGTAGCTCAGTCATTATCAGGAGCTAGGCATAGGAATCTATATATTTCTCCCAATGCAGTCAAACTCCATTGGCTGCCCATCAGCCTCCAGGCTCCCAATTCAGAGAACTTGGTATTGCAAATAAGACTTTCAGGGCCTTGGTCCCTCATGTCTGCTGAACTGCCTCTCCCCCTATACTCCACCATAACAGCTTTGCTCAAAATCAACAGCCCATGCATGTGCATTTTATGTTGTGGCCCTCACCTTATTGAATGGTCTACCTGATGAGGTCAGGAAGGCTCCTGTTCACTGGGCTTTCCACAAATTATGCAAAATTGAACTGTGTAAGAGAGGGGTTTTTTTACACAGGTAATAGGGCTGTACTGTAATAAAATGCTTCATGAAGATGCTTTGATAAAAACATAAAGACTGTGGTCCGTACTAATGTGTATGGTATGTACTTTTTGTTGTATGATTTTCCTATGTAATTTCTACATCACTTAACATATCATGTTATTAATTATACTTGGTTCCAGTTCAGTTGCAAATATCTGCTCAGTTTCAGATTTTTGCAATCCAAATCCCATTGCATTGTTTATTGGATGTATCGTCCTGATGATTGTATTGGCATATACTGGGTAATCAGCCTTGAGTTTCTGTGAGAAAGACAAACTAGAAATGCTATAATAAATAAATACATCAAACAAACAAAAAAAACACATATGGAGGTCTGCAGTTGGAGAGGGGAATGACAAGAATTGCTAATTTCTCGCCCAAGTGTCCTTCCATCAGTGGAAAATGAGCATTAGATACAATAATGATATTTCATACATCACAAGAAAGTGGTGCAATAATAAGGATTTACAATTTCTCCTCACAAGGGAAACTTAAATCAAACTAACAAGCGTGCAAAATTTCATTTCAACTTTTGTGATACCCATTGAGGGGGGCGGGAGGAGGAACACATGAACATGCGGGATGACTTGTGCTACTTGCTTCCTCTCCTTTCTTCTCTATGGGGTACTTGCTACCACTCAACCTCTGCCATTTTTTTGTCTACTGATAGTTGAAGGCACACATAAAGCTATGTAGGGTAGGGGTTGGCATGGGCTGCTGGCATGTTTATTTCTTTGATGCTCATGATTTCAGATTTTCACTTTTTTGTCTATGTTTTGTTTATGGTTCACACATTGTGGAAAGTAAGTTTTATGAGTAAGACTAGCAGTTATTCAGCATTTTAAATTTAACAGTTGTAATTTGTTTAAATGAGGTTATAATATAATTGTAATCAGTTTTTGATTCAAAGTAGAAAAATTAGTTCAGATGGTAGGGTTAGCTGAGACTGAATTCGAAGCAGGAATGGATAACTAAATTGTTTCAAGTCTAGGTCAAATTTATCAATACATAAATCCCATTTGACTTTATGGGATTTACTTCCAAGTAGACACACATAAAATTAGACTGACCAAGATGGGAAAGTAGTGCAAAAGAAATAAACTTACTTCCAAAATGTCATGGACAAAAGGTAGCTGGAAACAATAATTCCTAGAGACTGGCATGAGAAATACCTTTGGAGAGTATTTCTTGAAGATTTTACAGAAAGGATGAAGAGATTGACATTTTGGAAGTAAATTTATTTCCCAGAATAGAGTGCAGATGTTCAAAGCCAGTTCAGAGTTCACAGTATGTGAGATTTCGTTGGCTGCTCTCAAAAGCTCAGGACAAACAGTACTTGAAATCTTTATCATCCCCTTTATGAACTGGTTTTCCTTGTTTCATCTTTCCATCCCTAGTTTGGTGACATAAGGTCAGCTAATCCTTGCAGTGGATAGAAGTCTTTGGAAAGGCTAAGAATATTACTTCCAGAGGATCATTGGGAGGCACATAAAGGTCTCTTTTCACCTTTTCTTCATTCTACCATAAATATATACCCAGTAAGATGCTTTATGCTTCACTAAAAGAAAGTCAGAATTATGTACCAAATAATGTGTGCATTATATTTAATAATATATTATTGTGCTTGCAAAACCAATGCCTTAGCTATGTAAGTTACCAGCAGAGGTTAAGAAATCAAGCTTTCTTACAAGAATATTTTTTTTCTGTTCACTAAGATCACTTACCATCTTATTTCATCTCCTTTGTATGATTCCATATGTATTCAGAGAAAATTTCTATCTATTCATACACAACAATGCTGTAATCAGGCCATGGTATGATGTTTAAGATATAGATCACATTACAAACTGCACAAACTAATTTGAAAAACTGTATTGAATATGTCAGGGAAACTTATGGCTTGTGCACTTTGAAAAAGGCTAATGGTCAAAAAAGGTTCTGCGGTACTGGACAGGGAATGCTTCTATGGCTCTGGAGTTGTCCACTGAAGAAGAAGCACCACATCAGAGATCAATCATGGACAACTAGAGATGGGAACTAGCAATGTGGTTTGATCAATCTGCCAGTAGGTAAGCACACAAGGAACAACAGGAGGAATGGTCAGAAATATTGAGTGGTATTAAACAATATGTCGCTTCTAAGACATGAATTTTTTAGGGTATCTTTTTTAAACCTTATGTAAAAGGAAAAAAAGGAAACTGTCTTGCAAAATAATTCAATACATCTACTGCATGTTTTAAACTATTAATATACTTTTATTAAGATATCAAATTCTGTTTCATACACAAGGAAAGAGCTTGCAAGATTAATTCAGTAATTTCCTCTCGTTGCTGGATTCCTCATTCCAGCAAAACTCTGCAAAAGCTCTTAAGAAATGCAATTCTTAAAACTTCTTTACACTTAGAGATTTAGTGATCTTTCGCTACACTGTTAACCCACTTTAATATAAGATTATACAACTTAAGCTATGTATCTCAGAGTTACCGACAGGAAAATAGAAAAATATTTTCCTAGAGCTCTGTCAGCTGAACTTCACAAATTCTGGCTAAGGATCAGAGCAGAGACCAGTGTTGTCCAGAAGCCTCCATAAGGCTTGCAAAAGACTTATATACATGTGATTGTGCCAATGTTTTACATGGTTTCCCTTCTTGCTTTTCATCCATTTTAAGGTTCAATGTAAGCCCCCCTCAGTGTTGGATATATTATTTTCCCCAATGTTTAGGATTTATACTTTAGCTAGGTTCTCCAGTTGATTTTAAAGTTTTGATATTACTGTTAATTTAGGATATTCTTGCTTATATGTATATGTGTATTGGAGTTTATTTCCTCTAATGTTTAAGTTTAGAAGTGTTATTTTTAGATATCTGTATCTATGGGTAAAAGCAATAGCTTGTAGCAGCTGATACAAGAGCCAAGGAAGCTAGCCTTGGTATTCACAGTTTGAGCCAACACCGGTAAGATCTCTTTAGTAGGAAACAAAGGGACCCCTTTGGATTTGCTACAAATTGAGTCTGATAACTTGGCACCCCAGATATCCCAGCTGTTGAAAGACACATGCCAGGATCACCCATTGGACCATTGGAACTTTCTTTTGTTGTGCTGGGACTGGATGCACGGGAGCCTCAGGTCATAACTCAAAGGGAAGCAGCCATCCTGATAACCAGAGATTCCTGGAGTGCGTTAAACAAGCCCACCCAGTTTTATGAATGGACTCTCTCCAGCTCTCCATTTCAGCTTTACTATATGGTAAAGTCTCGCTGGAAGACACCTTCCGACAGCGAGATCTCATGGCTTCAACCCGTTCACAAAATTGTAATTGTACCTTTTTTTCTTTTTATGTGCTGATGTTTCTTTATTGTTGTATGGTAGAAGTGACCTGCCCCCTCACCTGCCCCTTGGCCCAACTTTTTGATGTGTGTGTATAAAGAGTTCTAGCGCTTGGCTAAGGTGAAAGCGTGATTCCTCTGCCCGAGCGGTAGCAACCAACTTCTGAAGATAAAAAAATATTTTTGCTTTTGAAGAACACCAGCTTCCTGCACCTCATTACGTTGCCTGAGCTGAAATCACTTAATGTTACCTGAGCAGCAGCGGTAACATCTCCCCTTTAGTATATCTCCACTTAGCTTCTCATCCCCTCCTGGCAATACCCTCTCTAACGTGGTAAGGAAGTTGAGTGAATGTCAGCAAAGATGAGACCAATACCGATAAGATGGAGCAAGATGGAATGAGTCACAGCTTGAAAACAACCCAACTAAGAAAGAATACAATGGATTGTACTATTGTACTGTTGCCAAGAGATAATGAGTCAGTGGTACACCAGGTGACAACCTATAACACTTAATATGAAGGGATAAATAAATGCCAAGAAGAAGGTCCAGTCTGCACTCAATGGGACGCAAGGAGCAGGGGCAAGCATCAACCAGTTTTTTTTGTCTTTGGTGCCCACCTCGCATCATCATCAGCTGTCATTTTATTTGTTCTCCTACATACAGTTAATGCGGTACTGTCTCCTTTTGGAGTTAAAGTCCTCTGTCTCTTCCCACTACCTTTGGAGCTTTTCTGAGTGGCCCTGATTCACCAATTGGAGTGGCTATGCTGCAAACTGGTCTTCACCACTGAATCCTCTTCTCCCTCCCATTCCTGGAAGCTTCTTTTTTGTGCTAGGAGTTGTCTCTGGCTTCTTCCTGATAAAATTACTCCTGCAGTTAGCTAATTCCTTTCTTAGCTCCACCCATTGAAGCAGCCTCATTTTCTTTCCAACCTCTCTCCCCAGTCTGTTACCCAAAATGAGTAGGATGCAATGACCCTCTCTTTGGTTAGGAAATTAGCTGTAGAGCACAATAGTCCACTTAAAAGCGTGGCTTAAGGAGCAATGGGTAACTTGATTGCTATATATTGCCTGTGTATACAGGTTTCAGCTCACTATAGAGAAACCACAGCAGAGAAAATAAATTTCTTTTTCTAGAGGATTGTATTGGAAAAATAAGAGAAATGGGAATAAAAATAAATTCCCACTCACAATCACTCAAATACTGGGGTAAAAATACAAACATACAAGGTTTCCCTAGGATGTAATTTAGAGGTGAAAGGCAGGTTTGGATATATATATAGAGAGAAGGAAATGGGATATCAAAGATTATATTTAGCAGTCTTGTAGTGAATGTCCAGGGGACAGAGTCTTAATGGCTAGACTCTGGATGACCAGCACTGTTGGAACAATATTATCGAGCACCATGGTGGTGTGTGATAATATTGAACTCCTGACTGGGGTCTGAGGCAGGCTTTATAAGGAAAAAAATATATCTTGGGGCAAAGGAAATCCCTGAACAAAGGATTTTTTCTGCTGTCCCAGGTGATGTAATGGTTTTGAGTATCAGACCATTGACCTGATGGCCAACACATTACCTTGATGGGTTTTGCCAGGTGTTGGACAAAACAGGTAATGACACTTAGTGGGTGTTGCAACATAGATGGACAAAAGGAGGATGAGTCAGAGGAAATATTAAGAAATATAGACAAAAGAGAATTGTTTTCGCCCGGGTGTGCTGTTGTTCGTATTCAAATCCTGTTTCCTGTGTATGTGCCAGGCATGAGGTTGGGGGGGGAGGGACCTTTAGGCATTCTTGCCCAAAAGGTCAGACACAGTCCCAAGATGGAGTTTCTGAATTCAAACAGACTCTTTTCAGGATACTGTTCTGCCAGGTCTGACAGGGCAGCATTCCAGGAGAAAGATCACTCTCTCCCATTCCGTGCTGCCACAGGTCAGGTTGGCTACAACACTTAGCCATGCCCATCTCATTATCAATTTCCAACCTGGTGTAGGGGAGGCTGCTCTGCCCAGTGAATTCCTGACCCATCCTGAATGTTTCATATTTGTTTGGGCCAGCAACAATGCAGGGCCAATGCCTAGCTCTCATTGCTGAGCAAAAAGCTAGACCAAAAGTTCCAGAAATAAAGCTTTATAGTTTGCTGGCAAGAGAAACAGGGTTCTTGCCCACAACACATTTCTCCGTGGAACTGTGCCAAATGCAAGTCTTTCATACACTGAAACAAACAAGAATCAGGCTATTCAGAACCAGGTTACACATTGCCACCTGAGGAAAGGACCCCACGCTCAGAGTCCTGTTGTTCGAGTAACCACATCACACTTGTGTCTGAGGGAAATAATTTTGGCTATAGCCAACCATTTATTAACCTCGCAGAAAGAAGTGTGAGGTGCAGCATGGGATGATTTGATTTCAAACACTGTGCAGCCCATCCATGGGCACCTTCTGGGTAAACCAGTCTTCCAGCCACCCTGTTGGATGCCCTGTGCCACTGCAGCAGAGTTCCGCCAGATGGTTGGTCTCTTACCAGAGCTCTGCCCTGCCGAGATGCTCAGCTGGGCAGTCAGCCTCTTGCTAAGCACTCCTTGCAAGGGGGTAGCTTCCTACTTCCCTCCAGCCCCATGAAATCAATTCCCATGCGCAAAACCGCCCGAATGGTTATGACAAAGAAGCATGCATTAACATTGTCACCAAATTCTGAAAGGGAGAAGTGGGTGGGCAACTTGCTGGCCGGCCTGCTGCACATGGCTCGGACAAAAGCCAGGCTTTATAGGCCCGGCCATCCTTTGTTGATGGACAGTCGTCCTTAATGAGCATGGCTTCCAGTCGAGGCTCTCTCCCTGCCCTTCCTGGGCAGCAACTGCAGCTGTGGTGATTTACGGCTGCTCCTTTGCCATACCCTAAATTCATTAATTCATTCACAATACAGTTGTACTGGACAAGTTCAGTTCTTCTTGCAAGTTTTGGAATCTTTTACTACACATGTCTGCAGATGTGACTGTCTCCTGGGCTTTAGGCACTTATGGATTCCTTTGGCGAAGCAAAGATTACAGAAGCTAAAGCTCTTAATAAATTAATCAAATACTTGAGCTAACATTTATAGGCTCTCCCCCATCATACATCTCTTTCCTTTCTTTCCTACCATAATACTATTTACATTTTCCCTTCTATTAGATATGTCTGCAATGATTAGCAGTAGGTAGTCAAGGAAAAATGGAATTCACAGGGGATACAGACCCAGCCAATAAAGAGAAGCTTTCAGAGAGTATTAGAAAAAGGAAAATACAACTATTTGGGGGGTCTTGGGCCAATCTCCCCCATCAAAACACTAATGTCCCCAGTGTCCCCAGAGGCCCAGCATGCAGGTTTAGACCATGCAGCCGTATAATGAACTGTACTTCTAACATATATTAATGAGTTCTCTCTGGCTAGTTCTGTCTGCTTCAGATGAAGTTGGCAGTTCAGCCCTCCAGAGTGCTCAGAAATGTCATGAACTGAAAGCCAGTATTTATTTTACATTCTTGAGTGAATGCAATAGAACAAATTTCACTGATTTTAGAAGTATCTAGTTCAAGACCATATGAATTTTTGTGCTGAAGATAGTTCTCTTATTTATATCTAACTGGAAGAGGTGTTGGGTATCTGAAGGAAATGACATATGGACTATCTCACAAAATGTGTCACATTTATTTAAAAACTCTTTTTAATGGGCATTTTAGAAAAACTCTGTAGTTTTACATTATGCCAATTATCAGCTTTGTTCAAGTGGAGGAAAAGGAAAACTGAAGAGATTATATATATGTGTGTGTGTGTGTGTAATTGATTATATATATTGATTTTATATATATAAAATCAATTACACACACACACATACACACACACACACACATACACACACACACACACACGTATACATACATACATATATACACACACACATACACACACACACACACGTATACATACATACATATATACACACACACATACACACACACACACATACACACACACACACACACATATATATATATACACACACATATATATATATACCTTTTATCTCTCTTTTATATATATATATATCTTTTATCTCTCATTTAATTAAAGAGAAAAAAAGCTAAGTTGGAGCCCTCCTCAAGGAGCAGCAAATTATGGGTGGCCCCTACTTTACATGCTGTGATAAATGTGGTAATCCTAAAGGGTTATAATTTTCAAACAATAGGCTCAATGAAATATAACTGGAAAGAAAAGAAAACGATCTCCGCCAGAAATGCCAGTGGCAAGAAATGGAACAGAAGGCCTGCAGAAGTGTGAAGCAAAAGAAAAATTTTGTTCCTCAAAAAAATCCTAAAAAAAAAGAAACAGAATAGAAAGGGTTTCACACAAATACACACAGTGATTAAGGGCTTAATTGAAGAAAAATGGGAGTGAGAATGAGAGAGAGAGAGAGAGAGAGAGAGAGAGAGAGAGAGAGAGAGAGAGTGAGAGATTTTCTAGTGGATCTAGCCTATCATCCCATGTTTTATTTGGTGGCCATCCATATGGCCAGAACATCTACTTGAAGGTACATGTGTACCCCTTGTTTCTGTTGTTGCCTTTCACAACACAGAACTTCCTTTTAGTTAGCACAGTTAGCGTACATTAGTGCATCTATATTTGTTCATTTCCTTTTTAAGACCATCAGCATATCCTATTTGACAGTGAATTCCAAAAGCCAACTATGCATTAAGTAACATAGATCATAGGAACAATAAAACATCATTATCCATTTTTATTTCAGAATCCTATATAAGGGATACAAATTACATAGACTTGCATATAAACCAGTTTATTTTGCTCAATGTATTTTGTTTTTTTGACATAATGCATGTATATAGATAAATTCATGGAACCAGTCTCAAACACATGACAACTTTAAAATTCTACTCTCAAGTCACCCCTTCTGTATGTTAGGCTTCACCAGGCAATGCCCACAAATTTCGAGATGTGCAATAATGTCCATAAAGGTTTGTGGGCGCATAAAAGGATTTCTGCCTATAGAGCACAAATTGCTCTTTCCCCTTCCTCTGTTACAGCAGAGGCGCAGTGGGGGGGGGATGGCACCTGGGGAAAAATGGCACCTGGGGCTCCTGACTCTCGCGGGCAACCACCTCCTTCATAGTCTCCTTGTAGCCCCCCATATTCCCTGACCCTCGCCACTAATTTCTGCATGATAGCCGGCTGAAAAATATAGCGGGTGGGGTGGGGTGACCTGTCTGGTGGGGTGGGGTGAGGGGGGAGGGGAGGGGTGTTGGGGCTCCTCTCCCGTGGGAGGTCTGCCTCCCACACAAAGCCCTGCCCCCATCCACTTCACTTTATTTCAGTCAGCAGTCGGCTGAAAAAAACAGCTCGCTCTTGGCTGCCAGGGCCTGGCTGGTGGGGCGGGTGGGACTAAGAAGGGAGGGGTGTGAGGGAGTGATTTCAATGCAAGGAGGCTTATTTCAATGGCATATGCCTGGGGCAGGGCGCACCTTCACCTGGCCCCTGTTATTGCTATGCCACTGTGTTAGAGCTCCAACTCCCCCACCAAAAAAAAAACATTCAGAGGGCATTTGGGATTGCACCAGGAGTGAGGGGAGGCAACAAAGGCATGCCCATGAAGTGGAAATTCTCCTATCCATACAAATACTATTATGAAAAGTAAATCAAATTTGTTTGATAGCTTTAAAAGGAACTTGATATTGCCAACATACTAAATTCTGCATGCACTTCAAAAAAATCTACTCTTTCAAGAAATTAAGCTCCTTATGCCATGTTGACAAATCAAGGCCTCACAGATTCATCCAGTTCATTATTGCGGCTTGCCTCTTTTCCCTTCTTAAGGCTCACATTGTTCGGACCCATCCCCTCAGTCAGTTTCTCGACAGTAAAGCGGAGACAGCACAAAGAGGAGTTTTAGGAATCAGGCACCTATCTTTGGAGGAGGATGTGGAACAAATCATGGCAGCAAGCAGTAAAGTGGTGGTGAGCACCTTCAATGCCTTCCGCTAAGGCTGCATATCCAACAGCCGCCAGATCTTTAGCTGGTTGCGGGCCTTGGATTACACCGAAGCTTCACCCAGAGGCCCAGGAAGTTGTAATGCATGGGCATTAGTATTTAGCAGATCCCAGTAGGGCTGCCTTCTGAATTTTGACAGACACCAATTTTGTCAATTTGAAGATGTTTCTGCGCAGCCCTAGTGTTTTCGGGAATGGCTTCAGTGCACCGATTACCACTGGGATGTCAGCTGGTTTGTGCCATAGATTCTGAAGCTCGATTTTCAAATCGTGGGTATCTAGTGACCTTCTCGTGTTCTTTCTTCAATGACCCTGCTGTCACTGGGTACCGCTATGTCAGGTGGGGAGAACTTTATTATTGTTATTGTTATTGTTATTGTTGTTGTTGTTGTTGTTGTTGTTGTTGTTGTTGTTGTTGTTGTTGTTGT